>NW_026861032.1:0-91815 GCF_026571515.1 Ruditapes philippinarum
AAAATAAAATTACATTTACTTTTATCTTGAATTGATTAAACAAAAAAAAAATAAATATGAATATTGCTGATTTAATAAAAACACATCGAATGATTTCAATGCACTTATGTAGGGATATAAACGCACTGATGTAGGGATATAAACGCATTGATGTGGGGATATAAACGCACTAATATTAAGGAATATAAATGCACTAATGTTGGGATATAAACATTCTAATGTAGGAATATAAACGTACTTATGTAGGTATATAACGCACTAATGTGGGGGTATAAACGCAACAATGTAAGGAATATAAATGCACTAATGTTGGGATATAAACATTCTAATGTAGGAATATAAACGTACTTATGTAGGTATATAACGCACTAATGTGGGGGTATAAACGCAACAATGTAAGGAATATAAATGCACTAATGTTGGGATATAAACATTCTAATGTAGGAATATAAACGTACTTATGTAGGTATATAACGCACTAATGTAGGAATATAAACGCACTTATGTGGGGATAATATAAACTATTAAACTCATTTTTGATCTTTCTCAAATAGGTAAAAATAACAAAAATCAAACAGCAACAAAAAACGACAACAGCACAAAAAAACAACAACAACAAACAGCAACAAAATAACAACAAAACAACAACCAAGAACAAAAACAAACAAAGGAAGGTAATTCTCAAAGAACGCTTCAACCCTCCCCTGCCACAACCCAGCCACACCAGCACTATTTTGATGCTCTGATGACCGAATACTTACGACACAAAAATGATTTCTATGCATTTTGTTTGTATTTTTATGTTTTGTTGTGTAGCTAAGTTATCAACATTTAAACGTCGTTGAACTTTTTTGTTTTATATGGGGGGCATAAGAAATTTTGCCCTTTTACAGTATCGCTCTAATCAGACTCTCAATTTAATCTAGTCTGCAATTTTCATATGATATTGTTGTGTCATTGCTTCTAAGGGATTGCCCTTTTTCAGATTTTAATACTCTACAACAGCATGTCTTGTGACGTGTGCCTTGTTCATCACTTAAGTGTTGTGTTATACTTCTGGGGTCCTTCGTGATCATTAATTCCAGGGGGTCATTCGTGATCATTAATTCCAGAACGTTAGTGATGAAGCTTGACAATCGCTTCGTTTGGTGTTTGGGAGCATTGGAAATATTGATCTTTGGCATTATCTCTCATTGACAGACTCAATCAAACCGAGTCTGCAATTTTCATATAATACCGTTATTTAATTTTGACAGAGTGATCGCCTCTTATATTTGTTCCATATTATCTAAAATTTCAATTAGTGCCATTTGTTAACTCATGTTAATCTGAAAATGAATTAAATAACATTTTTGTTACAAATGGAACCACCGTTTGCAAATAGATATGTACACATGTATATAGTAGTGTAGAATTAAGTCAATCAGACAATTGAAAGGTATGTTGTCTCAATTCGGGATCAATAAGACTGATGAGTCTGTGATTTTTCCCCTTGTTACACTGAACAGACGCCATTTGAAGTTGCTGGATTACATATCAAGGATCACAAGAATACCACTATAGAACAGAAATTAAAGTGAGTGGAGGATATAGTTGTTAGTTGTTACATTTTTTATGGTCATAGCTTATATTTATGATTTGGAAATTGATAACCAGAAATAAAATATAATGGACATACGAGTGGAATATTAAGTAATTATTTCGTTCAATTGGCAATTTATCTTGTATTTAGTTCAGAAGTTGATTTTAAGCACTTTTGCGCAATTATGCAATGCATGTTTAAAGATTGGTGTAAGATCCGTTGAGAATATGTAAGGCGATTTGTTATTGTATTATTGTAAAATCATGATATAAATGTGTTTAAATTTAACTTTTATAAAGGAGGTTTTGATCTGAAATCTGCTACATTATATCATAGATTGTGTTTCTTTCATTTAACAGTACTGCAGTATCGTTAAACGCATTTTGTTTGAACAATTTGAAGAAAAAAAAATGGAATAATTTCCAGTTTTAAAACATATTTTAAAAATTACTTACAAATAACCGAAATGAACTGTTCGCAAAATAAATCAATATTCTTACATAATACCTTTTCCTTTTTATTTCAGGTTTTGTGAAAAATTCTTTGTACGCTGAATTGCGATATTGAATGAATGAAAGCAGTATGCAACCATGTTGTGAAATAATTAGACAAATGGATAACGAAAGAAAACACATTCTATTTTATTAGCTTCAAATCAAGGACGGGACATTTTTGTATTGTGTAAAGAATATTTATTATGTAGGAAGTTATATACGAAATTGTAAAAGAACAATAACATCTGCTAAAGATACATTGTATATTTTTTACATAGTCGGCATCAACAAGTTAAAGACGTAATTCTCAAAGGAAGATAATATTTGCAGGATATATATGTTTTCACGTAATTTGCATCAAAAAATTAAAAATAGAACAAAATAAAATTAAAATTTTATTCTTATGTTGCTAAAACTGAAAGATATTTAAAACGTGTACCACTGTATATCACTAATGTACCTATACACAAATTAAAGGTAAGCAATCAATTAGAGTGTAGTCAATCAATATCAATCACATCAACTTACTCGTTACATCGCACATGGCAATACCTTCGAAATTCAGAAAAAATCCTAATTGCTAAAGAAACATTGCTACTGCTTTGGTTAACGTGGACGTACTTCGAACAACCAATGGGAGTTCTATATAATTGCGTTGACATGTTCAACGGAAGTGACTATGATCTGACGTCTGTTCAAGGTGAAGGTGAAGAAAGTCTATTTCAGACAGTTATATATATATTGTACAAGTTTATATCTCCTCTGATATTTGCTTTCGTCATCATTATCTTGTTATGGTATGTCGTTATTTTTATTTTCCGGTGACATGCACACATTATTTCATAAATTGTTTACTTAAGTACTGTTGCAATATGAAAATGAAATTATATCATATTAATTTTTTTTATCATGCACAAACATAGATAGTATATCTTTAGCAAACATGAGTATACTTGAATAACTTTCATTTTATAATAACAATGTTAATCGAATATGGTTTTTGTTTATGTATTAAATTATTTTTAGTGAAAGATATCAATTCAATGTTTATTTGGCCTTATCATATGAATAATGTTAATAGCCAATACATATAGTATCATGGCGGCACAAAACAGAACAATACATATTTTTAACACGAGAAAAGCATGATAATAACAATTACACATTTTGAACACCATAAAACGGTGATAATAACAATTATGGATACAATATGGAAAGACTTGAAAACAACAGATACATGAACAGGTACTGTCTTTGGTGTATAAATGAAAAAGGCGATCAAAAGCTTTGTTAAAAGGTCAAATCAGACAAATTAGTGTAGCAATAGGCTCCAATTGATATACTCTTCTAATTTAAAAAATGTTATTTTACTATAATATTATGTAAGCTTGATTTCGTTTTTTTCATTTGTTTCAAAATGATACCTTGACATTATAGCATTACATTGAGTGTCTATGTTTCATTTCTACTAAATTGGAATGTTAGAATTATGATATTATGAATGTATCCGCGTGTTAAAAAAATTGGTTGGATACAAAGTCTAATGAATTCCGGTATCTAAAATTTTGTAACAAATAAGCAAAGAAATGCAACAATTAAAATAACAATTAAATGGTTTCGATAACACTTTTTTCCCTTTTTCATTTTAGTTCTCTTTAAGTATTTTCGGAAACATTTATTTCGAATTTATGTAATTGATATTTTCTTTTTTTAAATAGTATAGTAATAACATTGCATTTTTATTAAGAGTATATGAGCATGGTTAAAAATGAGAAAAAAATATCTTTTTTAAAGTAAATTTAAAAACGACAAAATTGAAAATGTTCTTAGTTCGACTTGATTAAGCCTGTTCATAAACAGACCCTAGCATCGGCTTCAGCAGAATTCATCATTTAAGCATGGACATGAGGACATTTTGAGTTGTAGAAACATAAGATTGCTTTTGTTGTGGAATTCCTATATTGAATTAAATGAGGTTACGGTTCAGTATTATTAAACAAATTGTGTTTTAAGCAAACCGGTGATACACTACACCGCGTTTTAAAAATATTTGCTTTGTTATCAATCATAGGTTATGTTTTAAAGTTTAAATTAAAAAAAACTGTTTTGATTGTTGCACATAAAAAAGAAAAATGATATGTTTGTTTCAATTAGTAAAGGTATATAATTTATATGTTTATTGTGGAATTCATTACATTGATTTAATTAATGATAAAAAAAATCATAAATTGATACAATATTGAAATTTGATTGGTTTGTAAAAAATGTAAGTAATATAAGTCATCATTTCTACTTTTATAGATTTTGAAAACGATATGAAACTGGTTTGTATTCACCATATGATTACATGTATGCAAAATAAAAGTTTATATATCAATAAATACTGAATTTGCTTTTTTATTGATTTGATTTAAGTAATTATCAACCATGTAACAATGTATACAATGTACATTTTATCAATAATTTATTAACACACATTTTTAAATTTTAATGAAATAATGACTCGTTGGAATATTTATAAAAATTTCCAAAATTTGCAAAATGCCATGTAACAGTTATATGATTATTACAATTCCAATTACGATTTTTTTTATAATTTTATCATCGGGTATAGTCAGACGTATTCTGAAAAAAGATTGATCGCTGGCGATAGCCATGACCTTCTCATGAAGTAACTTGAATTTAAAAAAAACAAATGTTAATTACAATAAAGAGAAATATGATTGGAAATTTAGCTTTCTACTTCCTATGTTCATTTTTTTTAACAACAGCAAATAGCTGCATCTGTAAGACAATAGAATTTCAGAATAGAAGACCAGAATGAATGGCATCGCATCAAAAGTGAGAGCTCAATGTTTCTAGTATTAGCCTTAGGCCAGTTAATACTCATTGCTCAATCTGTATTAACGATATTCCATACACAAAAGTCAAAAGAACACAAGGAAGAAAATTAATATACTTATAAGACAATCAGGCAAGAGTAATACTAATACAAAATGAAATTGGCGATGCAAAAAATCTAGGGCCAAATGAGATATCAAGATTTGTTACACTGTTTAGTATAATTTAAAAAAAAAGATTTTTTATAGAATATCTGCACTTGTTTTGAGAATATCTGTTGCATTACTCTTTCAGTCATACACTGAATGTTTATGATTATATGATTCAGCAATAATACTGAAATTTTGGCATTTTTTACAGTATATGATGACATGAATTATGATTCTTCAACTGAAACTTCACTTCAATGCTTGGATGATAATAAACAGTTAAACACTAGTCGTCTCGAGTTGAAATATATACACATGATGGCTGTTTCAACATAATAAACACGCACCACTATTGTACAAAAAATATGACTACAGTAATGATGGGAGCTACCACACGCGTTCCTAAATCTCGGCTCAGGCAGAATTGTGCTTTTAATCCAAAATTACAAGTTAAGTACCATCTGTTGATGTTGCCTAATTGCAGTATTTATTATCAACAAATTCACGAACAAAATTAATTTACATACTCTTAGCATTGTACAACAATCATACATGGTTCGTTCCTCACGTAGCTGTTTACATGATATGTTTTCTATAATAAAATAATATATAAGAATACCGTTGATAATTTTCAACAAAAAAAATTGAAACAACTTTGTGTACGTGTAACAATATAATTATGTTTTGTTCTTTATGAATCACCAACACCAAAAATATCACCACATTTCACTGGATACATTCATAACAACAAGACTTAAATCTTTACTTTTCTTGGATTTGAACTTTCTAACATTTCAGTTGCAATTATTTGATATGACATGAAGTGTTAAACGGGATGATTAATTTGTCTTCTGTCTGGCTTTGCTACAATTTGATCCATTGTGAACTTGCCGGTGCTATAATGCCATGAAACATAATCATTGGATCGGAAACTTCTTCATAAATCATACAAAAATAGAGATTCAAATGTTATTTGTGACTGATATTTGTATGATTCTTTCAAACCAGTGTATAATTTCAGTTAAACCATAAAACAAGAAGCAAGAAGAATAACATGCTTTTATATTTGTGGGAATTATCGTCAATACGAAAACATTTTTCTTTACTATACTGATATGTCAGTAACAGAGTTAAAGCGAAACATGCAATGTAAAGTGCTGAGGAATTACATTGTAAGGAGTTGTATGTAATGTATCAGCTCTTACATGTTATCTGCATGTACCAATTAAAAAGTCCATACAAATCACAAACAGTGAAATATGTGGAAATGAATTCGTTGTAGACATTTATTTCTGAACGAAAACTAGATACTGGTTAGTTGTGCGAGTAATATAAACCAAATTGAGTCTGTAATTGTCTCTAAATATCAAATTTTCACAAATTACTGGCATTCTCATATTCTTTGGTTTAGTTTTTGGCATGAGGATGTAATTTTTACCTTTAATAATGTTTTTGGAAGTCATAACATGTGATTCGAGAGATATACCATGAAGAACAAAACACAACAACAAATGTCATTCATATAGATTACATATTTAAACATCTTCTATGTAAAAAATACATTGTTATTTTACGTGCTTTCGCTCTTCACAGTATATAAGACATAAAATACAAAGGGTTTAAGCCAATAAGAATTCGGGAAATTTATTTGCATTTATTACTAAAAAATATCTTGATGGTGATTGTGTGATATCGTTGCGCTAAACTCAATTAAATATAATAGCAGAAACAGAAAACATTTCAATGTAAAATGTAGTTATTGACCCGCTGAAAGCCAAAATAAGTTTACATTTTGCCATAATTCTTTTTAAGTTTATATTTTACTTCTCTAAAGGATCTATAACTCATGTGGCCCAAGGAAATTTATTTAAATATCAATCAGAAAATTATTTGTTATGTTCAAAATATAAAAAGAGTGGGCAGTCCTTTTATATTTAACGAATATGCATATTTATGATTAATATTAACCATATTTCTCAATATCAACTGTTGGTCAATCACCATAATGACAGTCAATCTTTTGAAATGAATTGTCAATTCAACATTCCAACTTACTTTGACAATAAAAATGAGCATAATATCACTTTCAAGAACTGTATGCAAAAGCAGCAAATATATTAAGATGTATTATTTCCTTTTATTTCTGGTTTGATAAGATCAGTTGTGTATGTTGAATCGCAAATGTGATTGAATAAAAGAAATATGCAGCCCTGTTGAAGAAATATTCTCTGAATTAATATACTGATCAGAATATATTGGACGATACCAATGATTTGTTTGTTTTAAGTCAATAAGAAATGGATAAAAAAAGGGGGTCAGCAAGCATTTTTTATGACAGAACGACAGTAAACTTAACAGAAAATAAACGAGGACTGTCCCAATAAGTCATGGTCAACTGCTTTTAAATTCAAATTTAAACTCAACGGGTTTCTTAAAGATCTTTACTGAATAAGATATTTAATACACCATTTGCGAGTGCAAAATATTTTGATTACACAGATCAAATGATAAGACTATCTGGTAACGCAATGTGGGCGGTCCGCGTTCCAGTGGTGTTACTGACTAAGAGAGTCCACAACGTTTTGGAAAGCTCATGCACGTATTCTCATATATGACTTCAAACTGTTACAAACGTTACAAACAAGTTTAATACTTATCTAGCTATATGACATTCAAGTGATTTACAACAGAAAACTTTGTACAGCTGAACAGAAACGCAAATTAAGGAAAAACAATCAATTGAAGATTGTAGACAATGTATGAACATCAATCGATATCAATCACATCAGGTTACATCGCACACGAAATCACTTAAGACTTACGGCATAATATCCAAAGTGAGGAAGAAACCTTAACACTGGCTAGGTTAACGTGTACGTACTTTCAATATATCTTAATTCTTTTTTGCATTGTTTGCTTTGATTTGTAAATTGATATCCATTGCCTATTGAATTCGTCACATTGATATAATTATTATTTCATCATGTCATGAATGGTTTATGTATTAAGTACTTCCATTTCATTGGTTTTAAAAAAATGAATTGCCGGTATTTGTTCACTTTCCTTCTTTGAAAACTTTGTCATATTCACATAAAGATTATGCTACATAGAATTTTCTCATTCAGTGTTGAGTATGTCTCGCATGTCATTGCATTTTGATGAAAGTAACTATATTTTGACAATGGACAATTTACCAATGTCATGCCGGCTCGGTATTACGTTAGGATTTTACTTAGAAACAACCTAAAACTCCGAATCCATCCAAAAATTTAATCTAAGCTTGGCTTCCAGCTTTCTACAAAATTTATCTGTCTGGGCTGGAATCCAAAATAATTAAGCCAATCAAATTTGATCTTACATAGCGTCAAAAAACCTTCAATTTTCACGCTATTTTTAAAAAGGAACAAGTATTGCTTTGAGCGCAAAGATGATAATGATGATAAAATATTTGTTTTCATGAATTCTTTTCAATAAATCATATTTACACTGACTTTTGATTTAGCGATTTCACCTGTTTTCTCTGTAGTAAGTTAAATAATTAACAATTAATTGGTTAATTAACATAAGTGTACATCTGGTTCTGTGCATATTTTCTTTTTCTTTTTTTTCCGGTAATTTTATCCTGTCCGGTATTTTGTGTATGTATTTACTGGGATATACTATTCTCCGGTCCGGCCGCTTCCGGTCTCTCCCGGTCTATTTTGACCGGGATTTACGAGACTTGAGAACTTGTACAAATCAAATAATCATGCCACATGAATCTAAATTCGCCCACACCCAAGAGAGTTCTTCAGTAATATATTCCTGTATAGGACTTGTGTCTGTCACTCATTCCAATACTAAATAACATATTACAACTTAACTTTGTATAAAGAGACATCTTTATGAATTCTACCTATCTAACATTTTTGGTCAAGGTCAACAAGCCATATAGTAAATGTGCATAGACATAGGGACTTCATTCTATCTGTTTACATGCATCGTCATATATACTCATATTCCCCTTTGTTAAACTGAGAGAACTGGCTTCCGTAACTTTATATGTCACTTTTATTTTGATGTTCGCTGAAGTCTCTTCAGGTACAGAACTGTCATTTTTACATTTAAACACACCCCTGGAATAAAATTACGAAGCGAGTCGCTACTAGCTTTTTTAAAAGCTAACCTTGTGATACAGCTAAATTGATGTCACTTTTTTTCAAAAACTTTTCTATTCTTTTTTTCTTTTTATACAAATGTATGAATAAATGCAAATATATCAAAAATGTAAATGGCATTAATTCCATAAAATGATATAACGCTAGCATGCTTGGGGGATTTATTATTGTTAATATATTGTATGCTTAAATATGTTTTGATGTTTTTTTACGAAACACTTTGAATATGTTATTATTTATATTTGTTGTAGGTACACTTATAATGCCAAAACAATATGAATTTTTACATGAAAGTTTAAGAAATGTAGACAAAGTATTTTAGAAATAAAGACATGAACACACGCAACAATAGATTAAATTTGAAATATATGTTTTCCTATTTATATTCTGTCAATTACAATTTGTGTAAGCTACATCCACAAATCATTTAATATTATAGACAAGAACGACATACAGACGAATCAAAGTGAGAGCTATACATATTTTTTTCTATTGGCCTTAGGTCTGTAAAGACTCACAATTCAATAGTGCTAGTAAACTTGTTACTAGTTTCAACGCATTTATTTTGATATATTTGCTTAATCGGTAATTTATTAAATACAAAAATTTACATTTGAAAACTTGTAAATCAAACCAAAGGACAAGAACATACACATACTGTTTTGCCAATTTTCTTTTAAAGATTATTTTCTAAAATGTGTTACATGTGGTATTAATGACCTCAAAGGTCGCTCTAGACGGCAAAATTGAAAATGATTTAGGGTAAATTGAATACGGCCATATACTGGATTGAAGTGCAATATTCAAAATGAAAATATTAAATTGGTGCAATTAAAAATTTAGAAACATACGTAGAAATGATCATACGGCTGTGCCTGAATGATTTTTTTGTTATTAGTGTTTACATGAGGTCTAGAAACTACCGGTATATTCGAGGTAAAACATTTCGAAGTTGAAGAGCAACTAACACGCATTTACAGCTTTTTATGCATTTTTCTTGTGGCATTTCTATACGCGGTAAAGATAATGAAATTTCTACGTATTACTTTACCAATTCATTTCAATACAAACATTTTACCCTCTAGAAATAGTATCAAAATCTAATGAAAGACACTGAAATAGACGCAAGTCGATAGATGCCCAGACGTATAAATCAAATGACATACTTGAAACTGCAATAGTATAATTATCATTCTACAGAGACTGAGGGCAGATACAGTTTGAAGTGTAGGTATCATTAATGGCAAATCCTGATTTTTTTGTGATAGTTCATTCAGAATTTTATTTACTGAAACTATCTTGTACAGCAATAATATATAATTCAATAATAGCAATTATCATTTCTTTTCTTTCAAGCATTGAATAGTTGGTCAGCCAAACAATCACATAAGCTATATATCAAGAACTTAAAAATAATAAAATTTAATATATCGTTTCTATTCAAGAGTTAAAAATAGACTTTCTACATATAAATCCTCATGATTACTCGAACAAAATAAACACAGTAACATTAACACGATACATTGTATGTATATTATGAAAAGTAGAACCAGAAACACTTTGACAAAATACATATATTTGACTTGAGTTTATTGAGGTTTAAAGCACGTTAGAATCACATAGAATGAATAAAATAAGGTATTTAAAATAAAGATGCAAATTCAATGTTTGAAAAAATGCTAATACATGTTATAGCTCAATTTGTACAGAGTAGAAAAAACCCAAAAGGTTTACAAATTTTAAAAGTTACAAAAAGTTAGAAGTCCTAAATTCAATAAAACATGTATTTGTAGATAGTGTAAAGACAACTTTTCACAGAAATACATATTACACAAATATCTTGGCTATGTTCAAAAGATATTATTTGAGAGCCGTACTGAATTCATTTCTATATATTATTGCAGTGCACACATTTGTCCTATCAAAGCAGCTGAACACTTTAAAATTATAATACTATAATAAATATGCTCATGTTGACTACATATCTTCAACATACAAAAAAGTTAAATTTACATAGGATTTGCAACTATTAAGACATGTCTATTATCTAAGTTATTTATTCCTTTTGTCTATATCTAACAAAGAAATATCTGACAGGTTAGATTTAAGGTTTATGTTGGACACAGACCATACATAAAATCTAAAAATAATATTTTGACATATCTACAACATGGCATTTAGACATGTGTTTACTAATGGGTACCAAGGAGAACAAGAATAATTTATTACTACACAGAATCAAAGCAGAACCAAATTATGTCGTTGTTATTTATCTATTGTTTTAAGTTTATTTACTGGGTTATCGGTGGTTTACAAGAATGTCATGTAATACAAACATTAGACAAGGAACAGCTTTATAAATTGTTAGAATAATACAATAATCCGGACTTATCATTATTATGTAGTTTATGTTGTGAATCGTTTGAAAATATAAATCTAAACTTTCGTGGTAATACTAATCATGAAAATGAATATACGTATGTGAGTTTTCATTATATTTCGCATTTACATGTACAATTTATTAACACTTCGTCACCTTAGTGCAATAATGGGTTAACTCCTATTAAATTACATAAGGAGATTGTTTTTGCAAATAGTTTTCAAATACAGCCTGTCTTTTGACTGCATCAAAGTTTGCAAATCGGCCTATACACTGTTATGTTGCATTAAGTAAATGAGACAATTTTAAGATCTGCAGTTACAATCGGAGATCAATAAGGCAGAAAAGACCGTGATTTTTCTCGGTTTCACTTGACAGACAACATTCAAAGTGGCTGATATTACGTCGCAGAGAAAATAATTCACAATAGAGATTCATGTGTCATGAATGTTTTAATATTTGTAACATTAAACAATTTATTGGATAACATTGAGGACTTAAGGAGGTAATCATTTTAAAACTATATCTTATTTGAACTTATTTTTAATCTTAAACCAAAAATAAAGATTTTTTGTAAATGATTATGAGGCGTTATCTTAGTACAGTACGTTATTATATCAAAATACTCTTACTAAGAAATCAGGAAAATACAATTGATATAACCATGTTAAAATGCAAAATTATAATAAGCCTCTTGTGTCTATTGAATAATTTTTACTGCACACACAAGTTTGACACTTTTATATATACTTAATAAATTGTTATTGACATGTATATATCTAATTAAAATGTATGGAAATTGCAATAAACGAAAAGCAGCTGCAGAACAAAATGTTTCTCTTTCAGGTTTAGTCATTATTCAATATTGCAGCATTGAAGGGATCACCAATGAAGATACAATTGATAGAAATGATGACAATGACAATTTGAGATATTTGGAAGAATGACGCCTTTTTCGCTAAGAAGAATGGAATTTGAAACACACTTGAAATGTTACAAAATAACAAGATTGTCCTCATAATTACGGAATTTATAACGTTTTATGCATTTCAGAAAGTTGTTATATATCTAAAACAAAAAATTGTCAAAATCAATGATGTATCTTTTACACGCTTTATACAAATGTCATACAAAAGTAAAAGCCATTTAATTTTACAATTATACGCAGCAGATTGGATTATTAGAAGCAAGTACACACAGAACATGACACAAAGTTTTTCCAGCTATTATAACGTTTTAAAACTTATACAGCGCTCTAACTTGAAAATGTTTTGATGACTGTTATTTGACTCGGGGCAACAAATGGGAATTTTATTCAATTGTGTTGAAGTTCGGAACGGGAGTGACTTTGACGTGTCTTCCATCCAAGATGAAGATGAAGAAAGTCCATTTCAGACAGTTATATTTATATTATATAAGTTTATATCTCCTCTGATATTTGTTTTTGTCATCATTATTTTATTGTGGTATATTGTTATATTTATTTTTCGCTAAAATGAGCGCTTGATTTTATCATCTACTTCACTCAAAGTCTGTGATATCAAGAAACAATTTAAAATTTGGTCACACTTTATATTAACATACACAAACGCACTGAAGCTTTTACCATTTAAATAACAATTATTTAGTAACATATTAATATTAGACGAAAACAAAGAATATATGCAGGATATTTTATCCGAAAATCGAAATTTTGATTACTTTTAAATGTCAATTATTCTTCTACTTTATTGAAACTCACTCCTAAATTTATTTAAAATTTGGAAAGAAATAATTGAATTTGATTTAACGTAATTTCTTTAACTGTCCTGCATTCGTTGTAGTTTGTCTTTGCCATTTTCGGCATGATATATAAAAAGAAACAATTTTCTAAAAGAGAAATAACATGACATTAGTTAATGCTATTCTTAGTTATAATTAGATTGACATCAGTCAAGAAAATTTATCATGTTTTGAAGCTTTGTAATAGTAAGTGTGCCTTGATGAAACAAAACAAATTACTTCAAAATGAAAACTAAAATTAGAAAAACATCACATGTTATGCAAGCGTGTGATAAACTTAAATACAAAAAGGAAGGGTTGCATTCAATAAACGCAACCAGCAACAATACTCGGCAACTTCACATAGGACAACCGGTAAGAAACCCAGCAGGAAACTTAATTTTAACAATTTATCAAACACTATCAAGAACATCAAGGAGACTTCTTGTATTTTAGAACATTTAATTGTAATATGCATATATACATGTATTTTATTATCAAACAACATTGTCATTCGTAAGTTGTTTGATTGCCATAAGAATTTTGTAATACAAAATCTAACAGAAACATGTTTACCTGCTGACCTAGAGATGACGATTATTCTATTGTAAACCACAACACACCACCTTTACGTTTTGCTGATATTTATATTGATATGATTTCATGACAAAATATCATAGATACACACAGTTTTCATTTTCAGCTTTATTTAGATTGCTAAGATAAAATAATACTGTAACAGTAAATGTGTGTTGATAATAAAAAGTAATTTGGTTGTTTTTAAATTTCTTTGACGGCTCTTCCCGGTAAAATAATCATACACATATCTACCTCTTGTTGATATAAATGTCATGTACTACAAAAATGAAAGTGATTTAAAATTTTTCTCATATAAGCCAAAGACTGTAAAGTTTTGACCTTTTTGAGAAATTGTGATCAAGTTATCTTTCACAAGACCTAGACAAGTTTGACATATTTACTTAAGAATCTGCCATGAATTACAATGATTGTGGATATTATGTTGTCTGTTACAGCACGCTTTATGAAGCCAGAAATATTCCACCATTCATGACTTTGGCTCCAGAAAGGTAAATAACCCTGAAAAATGTAAAAAATAAAATAAACAGACAATGAATTAATGATCCTGTTTTATAGATCACGCCTTGCAATATAAACGCAACCTTAATTGAGACCCAACAATTAAAAATGTAAAGTGATCAACATGTTTGCCAAGCCTGAACTTCTAAGTGTTTGTTATATTTTGGTTTAGATTGTACTTAACAGAATATAGCGATTTTGTCACAACGGGGCCATGCGAATGAAATATGTCAATTGTGCGAATAGCGTTCTCAATATTAAATAAATGCCATAACAATAAATATCAGGATTTAGGATTTGACCATCATTTTATAAGGATCAGTATGTTAAAAGTTTAAGATATTTCAATTATTAAATACAAAAACATATACCAACAGTATTAGGCTTGGTAAGAATACAAGTTAGGTTCCCGTAAATAAGTCAAACAAATGTAGCATTAGTATAACAACACTGACTCACTTCGAATTATTTTGGTAACCATTTTATAATAATATATAGATACTTTTTTTGAAAGCACATACTAAAAAGAACGGACAAAGAATTGTCATAATAATCAAAATTTGTTCAAAAATAATTTTGACATGTAACGGTATTGTTAAGGGTGGCAACACAACTGTTTACAACATCTGACTTGTCCCATTTTTAATGTATAATGATATTTGTAGAGAATATTACTGGTATTTTGATATATATTGACCACATATTACATTCTAATTCCTTGTTTGTATCCAAATCATTATATTAGTATTTGTTTTAAATTGTAATTATCAAGTTGCTGTTTAAGCACACAAATTTACCCGAAACCGAAATGATTTGACACTATAATATAATATTTGCCATGACTTAAACTGGATTATTCAATTCTGTTGCATTAATCATGTTGCGATATAATGTCCATAGTTCATGACACTGGAAGCAACAATGTCAAAAATGAAATAAAGTGTAGGAATGTCAGACAATTTACTGAACAGAAAGCCATTCTCTGTCAAATTAATGCAGTAGAAACTTTTTAAACATAATCAGAGAAGATAGAGTAACAGAAATGTTGTAACATGTATATTTGATATTGCTTCACAAATCTAGCTTTGGGGAACTACTTTGAATAAAGATATTTTGTCATTATTTATGCTTAACGTTGTACAAAATACTGTAATAATCACCTTAGAGCTAGAAATAATATTGCACAACAATTACATATAGTTATGATTTGCTTTGTTTTATGAGGCAAACAGAGCTAATCTATTTTTTTAAATGTTTTATATGGAACAATTATGTGCTATTATTTATCATTATATTCTTCCATTGTTTTTTTTATATATAATGTTAAGTATATTCTTGTATTTTGATGCAATTGTTAACAAGTATGTGCAACCAAACTTTTATTACCGACATCATGGGTTAGTATCTAAAACATTTTGTGGCGTTTGATAAAGACAAATTTGCAGTCATATCAGAAATTTCAAAGCGATTGTTTTAAAATAAATTCTAATTGATGAATTGTACATGCAAATATGTTTTTTAAGTATTAATTTTATTAATCCAAATCTTAAAATGATTGAACTTTAATAAATCCAAGTCGATTCATTTGCTTTCTAATCTAGGAATATTTAGCTACGGTAGACAAAACTCAACCATTTTATTTGTTTACGTACATTTTATTTGTTTCTATCATGCATATTGTTTTATGTAATTTATGTAATTAAATGATAAAGAAATGCAACATATTTTTTGCTTTATAGTCATAGGTTTGAATTGTTAGCACACTAATGGTGAATGGCATCCGCATTTTCTTCAACAAAAGGATTCATCTATGTACAAGAACATACTAATTCACCCAAACGAATTGTAAGGTATCCGCCAGATATTTTGTACAGCGACAAACACTTTATAGGAGACACGCCTCCAGATTCAAGATAATTTACGTGCATTTTTTTAAATAAAAAAGTAAAATATTTTAAAGTGGACAAAGAAAATAATTTTCACATTGCAAATAGCCCTTAAAACCCTTGTAAATTACCAAAAAGAGGTCACAATATGTTACAATAGCCGGTGCTTGGAGCGTGGACGGTAACTTTCACTTTAAAGGAACGTCCATGAACAGGCTTGATCAAACCGAGCCTGCAACATTGTCAATTTTGCCGTGTTGAGCTTTCCCTAGGGATTCTGTTTTTCTCTATATTGATATATATTGACTTGTATACAGAGCTATACAGTCTGAGCATGTATACGTGTGGTTCATTTACATTATTCAGAAGTTTTCAAATTGAGGCATTAGTTGACAGGTGTCATCTGCAGAATAAGAATTAATTAGTTGGATCACATGTTCCATGGTGTAGAGACTTGATCAGTCTTATCCAGAGTTGTATTTGTGTAATTACATGGTCTTTGTCTGAAGACATTTTAAAGGACTTCAGGAGTGAATCGTAAAGGATTGATGCTTTTTTCACTGTATGTTACTATATGAATACGTATATTAATATATTTATTGAAGAACACGGACTAAGTAAAGATAAAAAATAATCGACTTCAGGTCGAATTTCCATAACCATGCCAACATATCAACAAACTAATGATAATAAAGGCATGTTATCCTGTCCTGATGGCAACCGAAATGCAACTGTTAGTGGCACGGGAATACCGGTCTTTTGAAAACAAAGATCGTCCAACGTGGCAAACTTGAAAAAGTTTCTGACTCGGTTTAATTAGCATTTAGTGTGTAGTTCAAGGTACAACCTTTAATAAGCTGCAAACAAGTGTTTTCCAAAATGCTATTCTGCAGCCTGCCTTGATACAATGGAAATTCGTCCTGGTGAAGTACATGTATATAATGCCATTTGAGACGAATCAGGTTCAAATGTCCCTTTTTCTATGAAGGCGATATGAAGTGGAAAATCTATTATTTAAGAAACAAATATGTTTATATCTCCTATTTGTAATGTCGTTGTGACGTAGGAAAAGAAAACATCACCTTTTGCAAAGTCAGTACTAGGCTAAGTATATGATATGTCTCACCACCACACCTATCATTTAAACAGTTACTCTTCAAAACCTAAGCGATGACACAAATATGTTCCGTTCATACATTCGATAAAGCAGGCGATTCTTTCAGCACCATTTTTTAACATTATTCACCTCAATTTGTGCTTCATTTTGAAAACGTCGACTTATCAAAAGAAATATTCATATTACTCAATTATTCATTCCAGAAAGTTTTCTTTTCAATATTCTTCTTTATGTGTTAGATTATTTGATTATTCTTTCTGTGTTAGATTTAACTAATTACAAGGCATGATGTCATCCCATTTAAGAAGGACAAAAAACTAAAGGCTTTCTAGGAATAATGAATGTCTCATTATCAGCCCACACAAAATGGAAGTTGAGAATTTCTATTTCTGTTAGAAATGAATAATTCTAATATAAATTCTTACATGACTTGCAGTTTTATTTATGTATAAAATAACAGATACAGCATTGTTAATAATGATGTATTTAGAAAAGAACTTGTTTGTTTCAGACTAGGCTCTCATAGCTTAGAAAAAGAAACCTGAATATTTTTGAACATTGATAGAAATGATCGCAAATGTAAATTATGTATATATAACTCTATTGAATCAGAATACCACTTCCTTTTGTTGTCGAGTGAATACTGTTACGAGAATAAGAGCTAAATATTTTGAGAACATTGCATGGCCTACTATACAAAAGTTTTCGACTATAGTGTCCACTAATATTAAAAAAAATATTCTTAAATGTGCTCATTTTGTTCGTAATGCAATTATGTTGAGGCAACAGTCTCTTGAATTTGTGACTGTTTTTTCGTTTGATTCTTGTTAAATAAATATGTAAACTTTACCATGAATTAAAATGTATTGGCAATTTCATAAGTCGTATGTCAAATTTTGCAATACATTTAACGCTCATAAACAAACAAATATATTGACTATAATATTACGAGGACAATTTTACTTATTTCTAGCACACATTTAAAAAACTTACATCTGAAAATAGATATTTGATACCCTTCAAATTTTACAAAACACATATTGTCTGTTTTATGTTATTATGTATTATTATGTAGATATTTTTGTGTTTGAAAATCATTTCCAAAACCTATCCATGTCTGATTAAAAGAAATTCAAGTAAGTTTGTTTCACGAGATTGAGAAAAAAATATACCACTAAGTTAATCAATACTGACAGTGTTAAGATAAGTCTGTCTACAGGTTTTACTAAAACATCATAAAGATAAACACTTCGATACTGTCCAGACTTTAAAAGAAATACTCGACACTGATGAGGAAAATATCTAGCTTATACGGGATTTGCGCGAAACAAAGATATCATAATGCATTGCATGAATGTTTGGACATGTTTCGTTTTTATTCTTTTCTGTTTACTAAAATACCTGCTTGATCTCCGTTATAATTAATGAAGGAAAGGGAAAAGGAAACTATCTAACTTTCAATGATATCATAATGCATTGAATAAATGTTTGGACATATACCATTTTATTCTATTCTTATTTTAACATTTGAAACATGATTATGCGTGAAAAAGAACTCTTAATGAAAGGAAACGGTCTTCTTTAAAAGATATCAAAGTCATATAAATAAATAAATAAATAAATAAATAAATAAATAAATAAAGGAAACAAACAGAAAAGAATTATCAGATGTATCTTTGTAATAATCAATAAAACAATGAACTAGATGAGGTTCACCATGCCACTATATCAGATACCAATGATAAGTTATCCACTTTTTATGATGAAACTAGCAAAACTGAATTTTAGTTCTGCTGTGTATGACACTTACTATTTTAAAGGTTTCGAGTAAAAATCAAAGGAGCTTTAAAAAAGTTAATGCTTTAACGGGAGCGTTACATTAAGGTTATAACATAGAGTATATTTATTTACTCTAGTATTTTGAATACTTGACATTTTTGAATCAACGTATTCTAACTTAGTTCATTAATGATATAGACAGAAATTGCTACGAAAGAAGGTAATAATGTTTTACATATGCATAAAGTAGGGAAACTAAGAATCCCAAAAGATAGAACAATACGGCAAAATTGAAAATGTTGCAGACGGTACTGTCATGTGCAAACGCAAACTACAGCCTACGCGTCTAGTACCGGCTTAAGCAGAATTCAACATTAAAACATGAAAAGCTAAAATTTACAAACATACGCATATGTGTTCATACGACGGTTATCATGGATTCTTAAAATCATAATTTAATTAAAACCGTCTTTCCCAATTTGAATTATGTTGATAGGGCATCTGATCTATAACACATAAAATGATATATGCATGTTACCATGTAAAAACACAAAGTACAGTCATATTATTTGTGTTTTGCTTCCTAAGTAAAACAATATGTATTCCGATATTATAACAAAAAAACAACAATAAAACTGCTGTAACATTTGAATCTTTTTAGCTAAATGTGATTTCATTACTCCTCGGCCTACTAGCACAAAAAATCTAGCTAACAAAGTGCGCAAACTTTACGTGAAGATTTTTTGACTGTAAAATTCTTTACAAGTCATATTATATTATGATATGGATGTTTTTGATGTAAACATTAATCGTCTTAAAAAGAGTATGACGTTGTTAATTACATTGTGTATCGATTCGAATATTATCTAAATATCATTGTTTATGTCAGGTATCACTTTTGTTAGTTGTAATAACATTTTAAAGATATTAGTTGTGTCATAGTTTTATATGATGCACGTCTTTTAACTTACCGTTACTATTTTACATTTTGTGTAGTTATTTGTATTTGCTGTATGTACGTCTGTCCATTACAGTAGGGTGAACGTGTCAGTTTACACGCAAAACGCACGTTACACGCTATACGAACGCACGATACACGCTATACGAACGCACGTTATACGCACGCAAAACGAAACGAAATACGCAGACGCACGCAAAACGATATACGCTAAACGAAATACGCTTAACGATATACGCACGCTAAAACGCACGCAAAATGAAAACGTTTCTTAACCTTTATTAAAATATCGTAACCATTTTAAGTTTTTAACAACTTTAGCTAGATGTAGATCGTTTAGCGATAAATTTTGATTTTCATATAGATCTATATGGTACCTGGTAGCTAAAAATGTATTTTAAACGAGTTTATGTAAGAACTGAAATGCACTCGACCTAGCACCGAAATTAATTTTTGTTACAGCCTCAACAAATGATTTTTAGAAATATTTATAAGCTATCATGCGCTAATTAATATCGAAAGTAAAATAGTTAGGATAACGTGTTCCTTTTTATGCGCAATCAAATAAAGAACTATCCCTTGCATTCACTACGTAATCTCTACGTAATAGTCCAACATGGCCGACATTGAAAATGCATTGCAATGTTTCATAAATATACAGTGCTAACAATTAAATTCAGATGGATTTATGAGGCAAATCTATATATTAAGTGAGGCTGCATCATAAACAATCGAACTATATAATCTTGAGTGTGAATTAAAGGAATTTACTATTTTGACAGAAGTCACGAAAACAGATTAAAAACACAGGATTCTACCACGGATAACATTAAGGGAAATGGATAACATTAAAGGAAAAGCTTCCAGAATCAAGAATGATTAAATTGCTGGCACAATACGTAGATTTAAGTTGATGTCCTGTATGTTTCATTGGGACACCGCAATATTTACTGTGTTGTAGCCAGTAAAAGCTTCTCAAAACGAAAGTGAAAGTAGAAATAAACAATACTGGTTGGGGAGATAACTCCGACACTAAATCACATATTTTTTGCAATATTTTAATTATCTTCCAGTATATTTTAAATATTGAACCACCTAAACAAAGTTCAGTTCAAAGATTTTACATTACACCACAAAAACTATGTATGAAAATGGAATCTGGTACTTCTTTAAGGTCTTGAATGAGGTATGCAAAACATGGTCTTTTTAACCCACAACAGTAGATAAAGTCGACACTTAAAATTTTAAGTAAAAAATGACTGGAAAATCAGCATCAATAATTTATTTTTACATCTTATATGGTTTATCTATTTTTTGTAAATATTTAAACAATTTTTCAAAAAAATTTCCCAAGTCAGTGGCCTGTGGTCAATACATTTCTAACTACCTTACTGTAATTTAGTAAAAAGAACGTTTTGAAGCAGTTTTTGCCTACAAAAAGTTTAGGTTATTTGAAAAACATTAAAAAGTCTACCAAATTATAACAAATCATCACATTCTGTCCTGTTCCTATACTGTTAGGTGATCATGTGCTTATTTGTTGAAAAACAAAGCAAAAACAATTATATTTATCAAGTGTCGGGGTTATCTATGCGTCGGAGTTATCTCTCCGACCAGTACTGAAATCCAGTGAAATCACTAAAAAAGGTAAAATTTCTAGGGCATTACAATATATGATTATATATTAATATTAAGAACGCAATTTTATTTTAGGTCTGAAACTGTAATCGAGAGGAAAAAAATGAGGAAAATAAGGAAACTGGTTGTGATGTTAAGTTATTGGATAATTTACAAAGACAGCACAACAGAAAATATTTTTCATATCACTTAAAGTTGAAATTTATTAACATGCGCTTAATATGTATTAATATGCTTTATCACACACCGGTGCCGATTTTGCCACTCAGTAAATATGGTATTGCACATCCGTGCATATAATTTGAAGTGACGTCATTAGCGTTATACCAACATTGTGTAAAGACGCGCTAAATGTAAGCGTTATACTATAGGTGCGTAAATGAAAAACTACTCTTATTTTTCTTTAAACGGTCTTTATTTTGTGTATGTGATACAGTAGGGTGAATGTTCCAGTTTACACGCAAAACACACGTTCCGGAAAAAACGCACGCATGTTACATGCTATACGAACGCACATTACACCCACGCATTATGAAACAAAATACGCAGACGCAGGCAAAACAAAATACACTAAACTATATACGCACGCTAAAACGCACGCAAAAAAGAAAACGTTTCTAAACGTTAATAAAATATCCTTATCATATAAATTTTTAACAACTTTAGGGAGATCATTTAGTGATTTGATTAAATGATAGCTAGCCATTCATGTATTTTAAACAGGTTTATGTTAACTAACTAAAATCTTATGTCCCAGGTTAGAGCTGTAATGATATCAATCTGCGTATGCACTCAACCTGGCACAATATTATTTTTGGTCGGGCAGCCTAAACAAATTATTATTGAAATTATAAGCCATCAAGCGCTAATACATGCATGAAAAATGATTTAACAGGGTCGTCTTTATGCACATTTCTGAAAAAATACTTTGCTTTATACCAGGAATCTCTTAGATAGATAATAATTACTTCGACACCGCTAAATAAAACGAATGGTAGTAACTTTAGCAAATCAGCGATCAAATTATCAAATCATTTACATACAGGCCACGAAATTGATACATGACCTTTTTAAATAAAGGAAAACATACATTGCAGACCGGCAGCCCAACATATTTTCCAGACAAGGGCTAAATCTATATGTTTCAGGACTTTACACCGCCTGGACGTTTCGGCCCTGAAAGTTTTAACCTCAATTTTTAACCACCTTTTTTTCAATTTGATAAATATATATAATAAATACCATGCATTATGGGTTATAATATATTCTAACATGACCCGCATTTACCCTATTGAACATAGAAGAACAGAAAGTGTGTGTTTTTATGCAACAGATGCACAGTTTGACATTCTATATTTAGACATGTGACATAATCATTATACACGTGACGTAACCACTAAAAATCTGACGCGCTGAAAATAAGTATGGAAACAAATCAGGCGCAAATTTGCTTAACTTTCAAGTACGGCAACATTTATTTGTTGATGTTGTGTTAGAATTGAAATAATATATCCAAATCAGTGATTTTATCGCTTGATAACATCACTATTTGTCGTTCGAATGTGCATCATTATATCACTCGGGCTACACCCTCGTGATATAATTTCTCGCATCCGAACTCCAAACAGTGATGTTATTGAGCGATAAAATCACTGTTTGGGATATATTATTTCTTAAATATATATAATATAAAACATACTTGCAAACATGATTGATATAAAAAGCTTTTCGGTGATATAACGTATAATGAAATTTCCCTGGGAAAATAAATATTAATTTGATTTTTTATATGAGTTCTGAAAAAATTATCAGCTGTAAAACTACATGCATATATTTTATTCTTTTTTTTTTTCAAAAAATTAAATTCAATAAAAAGATATTGATTAAATATGTTTTAATATAACAGATATAAAGAACGATTATAGAAGTGTGAAAAGCCTAATGAAATTTTAATGAATTTAAAAGTGTTATATTAAGAATAAACTTCTATTTTGGGCCCGAAACTGTAAGCGAGAAAAAAATAAGGAAAATGGAGAAACTTGTCAACCTCATGCACCGCGATCCATAAGTGCCAGGAGGGGAGGAGTGTTGGACTCCAATAATTTGTGAATCATGTGTAAACTGTAAAGTATATGGATTTACCAAAAGAGCAGCGCATCAGAAAATATGTTTCATAGTATTGAAATTGAAATTTATTGACATTTTATGCACTATATGTTATAATATGCTATATTATTATTAAGGAACATTAAATGCCTAATACCTTCCTTTTTTGTTACTGTCACAAGTTAAAAAAGAAAGGTGCTGCTTCACCAGGACTTTAATCCGGGACCCTTGGAATACCGTTCCGCCACTCAACCGACTGAACTATATTGTATAAGGCTGCTTACGCATCATCTCCCTATATAGTGAACAGTTCGGAACCATTACATATTCCCCTGCTTTATTGAAATTCGTCCTTGAATGGGTACAGTGAACAATGTGAAATAGGACTTTGAGTTTTATACCACCCATCACAGTCCCCTTTGGAATAGGTGATGGTATGAAACTTCAAGGCCAATTATTGTTTTATTACTAACTGTTAGGAGTCAAATGCCAAAGGGTGAGAAAAATATGCAGCCAGTGAAGTGACTGGGACTTGAAAGCCAGGGACCCCTTGAATACAGTGTCGAAGCTGACTACCGGCTAAGCTATCAGTCTGCTTGCACATCTTCTCCCCTCAATAGTGAACAGTTCTGAGCTGTAAAAATGAAAAAATCAGTTTTACAGTATCTTTTTTGTGATTCCATATACCATGCAAGTAATGGTCCCCTGACGGGGAAGGGAACACTTCCTTACTGATAGTGAATCTGATCCCCTCTGTCTATATTATAGGACATTTGTCATACCTTTTTTTATTTTTCAATGAAATTTGGTGGATTTTTTTCCATATCAATCAAACAGATGTAATTGTTACTCAATATTATAGTAATATGTTGCCTTACTAACTTGGTTTCATTTCCTAGGAGGTTATAATAAGGTAAAATTACCCCCATTTTCTAAAGATGTAATGTATTTGCTTGAACAAATAGGCATCATAGAAAATTTACCCTATCTTTCTTCATTGTCAATATAATTCAATGGGGTTTTCTTATTTTAGTCAATTAGATGTAGTAGTTACTTGATAGTATAACATTATTTGGCTTCACTTACTTTGTTTCAGTGACCAGAAGGTTATAATTTGGTAAACTTACCCAAATTTTCAATGATTTAGTGTGGTAAAGTTATTAATAAGGCATTATAGAAAATTAGCCATTATTTCTTAATTTTCAATGAAATTTGTTGGGATTTTCTTATATAAGTCAATTTGATGTAGGTATAACTTAATATAATAATACTATGTTGCTTATATAACTTGATTCATTTACCATGAGGTTATAATCAGGTAATATTACTCCCAATTTTAATGAATTAGTGTGTAAGCTTGTATAGTTATACATCATAGGAAATAAGCCATAATTTTCTGAATATTCAATGTAATTTATTGAGATATTCTTATTTTAATCAATTAGATATGCTTGTTAATTAATATAATAGATTTATGTTGCACTTATAATTATGTTTGACATTTCCTAGGCTGTTATAATAATGTAAAAATCCCCATTTTGTAGTGAATTGATGTTCTATCTTAAGACAGTAAGGTATCTTAGGAAATTTGGAATAACTCTTATATTTTGTAATGAAATTTGGTGGGACTTCCTTACTTAAGTCAATTAGATACGTTTGTTAATTAATATGATAAATTAATGTTCCTGTTATAGCTTTGTTTAATTTCCAAGGCTCTTATAATTAGGTAAAATTTTCATATTTTGTAGTGATTTAGTGCATTATCTTGGACATTTAGGCATCTTAGGAGATTTGCCATAATTCTCATATTTTGTAATGAAATTTGTTAGGACTACCTTATTTTAGTCAATTAGATATGTTTGTTAATTAATATAATAGATTTATATTATATAAAAAAATTCTGTATCATTTCCTAAGAGGTTAAGTTTAAGGTAAAATTACCCGGTGTATCAACATTTTATGTGGCACTGCTTTCTTTAATAGTTGGGGTCCACATAGAATTTACTATAACATTTATATTTTTCATGGACAATTATTGAAATCTTCTTTTTTAAGACATCTTATTAAAGCTTTTAATTAATAAAGTTTATTTGGATTGAGTTATTAATTACATTACTTTTCATATGGATCTTGTATTATGCTCTTTTTAATGAACTGACCTACCTATGATGCATAAAATTGATATTGTAGGAAAATTAAAATTACAATCAATTGAAATTGTACAGGTCCCAAAAGATATATTAGTATGCAAAATGGGTTTTTGTAAATTTATATAATTACATAGGTGATATTTAAGTATATAATAGTTAGAATTTTATCAGTTATGAGGTTTATAACTTACTTGAGGGAAGTTAAACAAGTGACTTGGGACTACAGCATACCTATCTAAAAATCTTCAAAGAATTATATGGTTATATATGGAAAGGTTATATACTTTTAAGTTAGCAAAGGGCGACACAGGCTCATCTCGGGTATCTCAAAGGGGTATTATGTTAAGTAATGATTACGGATTGATAAACCTTAAAAGTGATTTTAGATAATATACAGAAAAAAAATCAAGAAAGCTATATATGTTTATCAAAGTGGGTTATATTATGGACCTTATATAAGATTAAGATATATTTGAGCCGCGTCACGATAAAACCAACATAATGGGTTTGCGACCAGCATGGATCCAGACCATCCTGCGCATCTGTTTGCTATCAGTGTTATACGGTTTGTAAGTGAACAGTAAAAGCCCAGGCCACATACAAAAATAGTAGTCTATGCCTTGATTATGAGCTGTCAGATAGGGGAATTTTGTAAAGGGTGGCTTAGCCTGTCTGTTGTGATTACATGTCTAAAAAGTACAACATGGTATATATTAGCCACCATAGAATTTTTTATCTAGAAAAAAATCTAGCTATTTTTATTTGTACAAAAATATAGAAATAGTACAATGTACAATGTATAATTATTAAAATGTTCACTATACATGTACAAATAATGAAACTATTAACAAATGTCGGTACAGCTGCGGTACGGTATTTAGAGGGTCACGGGTTCGAGTCCATGTCAGGATGCACTTTTTTCTCACCCTGTGACTGACATACATTTGTATAGCCCAGCTAGAAATTAATTCACAATGCTAAGTAACCCTGGGAAATTCGAAGAAATATTTGCATACACAGTAGGTTTATAACTATTCAGTATTTAAACAAGTAAAACGTGTAAGCGGCCGAATAGCTCAGAGGAACTCAAGAGCCGCGGAATCGTATTCTGAGTGTCAGGGGTTCGAGTCCCTGCCATGCAGGCTGTTACATATCAATATAAATCTGTCAAGAAAAATAGGAAGGAACTGTGTAAAATAATTATCACCCTAAATAGTATTCGGATAGAATTAAAATTAAATTAAAAATTAAATTCGGACAGTCTTTGATGAAAAGTCAGAAGATGAACTTGTAAAGGGGGTGGGGTGCTAGTCTGATTACCATCATTTGATGTCTTACGAACTTCATATCTAATATATATTGGTACGCATATATAAATTGAATATCAAAAATGTTGCAATTAATTAGTAATTATATCTTATGCGTATGTAAAATAGGATTAAAACTAATTAATCTTCGGCGTAAAGCATGTAGAAATCTGACCAGTATTCACCGCGAGGTCACAAACTTTAAAACTTTAATGTAAATATCTCAATAATACTTCCAGGTACGTATATTAACGTACCTGATACTTCTTTATATAATATTTCTATTCTTTGACAGGGACACAGAACATCTCTTACATGTTTAAGAAACAAGAAATTTACATAATATATCTAAGATATTCTTTTACTTCTCAATAGTAAGTTAACAGACGCAAAACGCTTAGACGAACGCAGACGCACGCTAAACGTTTCTGGGAATAAGAAACGCACGCTTTCAGACGCACGATAAACGAAAAACGATACACGGAAAACGATAAACGTTAAACGCTTGTAAACGATGCACGCTTGAGAAAGCGTTTCAGCAAACGCACGTTGCACGCTTTACGCACGCACGTTACACGAAAAACGGACGCACGAAAAACGCTATTTTTGACAACCGAAACGTTCACCCTACTGTAATACTGGTGTAAAAAACAACTTTATAGCACTTGCTTAGATTTCGATTATTTTGTTTTTATGTGAGTGAGAAATGTCAAGGTACATTCAGTAAGCATCAGATTCCGAATATGATTTTGTTAAAATTGTATAGCTTAGTGATTCATTATATCATTCAAAAAGAACATTTATGTCTTATTCAAGCTAAATATGTTCCTTAACTGCTGGTCGTATTGAATTTGACAAGACAAATACATCAAATCAGATATAACTGTCTAATTTTCTTGCAAGTGTATTTAGTTCAGATCTTAATGGTGCCAGCATATCATGAAATACTGTCATTTTTATTGATCATTTCTTTATAAAACACAGACAA
Organism: Ruditapes philippinarum; assembly: GCF_026571515.1. NCBI lineage: Eukaryota > Metazoa > Mollusca > Bivalvia > Venerida > Veneridae > Ruditapes > Ruditapes philippinarum. Next base: position 28,392 of record NW_026861032.1, read on the forward strand.
TTCAAACGAAATTTATCACCGAACTTAATCTAACCAGTCAAATCAGTCCAGACGGGCAGGATAATTACGTGCTTGCATAGAAACATTACGATCATAAAGTGAAAATATTATGTCATTAAGCTGTTCTTTTTACTTGCCCAAAGGGGCATACACCTATTTTAAAATGATATTATTTACAGAAAAAACCAGTACATCCTTAATTCATACTAAGTATAATGTTTCAAGTTATTAATATTGTAAATTATAAATAACATTTTTATCATTATTATAAATATGAAGGAAAGTATCAAATACTTCGGACATTATAGCACAATGTTTACAATTCCGAATGATCGGTAGCTTTTATGTTAGAATAAATTCCCTCCGTAAAATAGGCACAATATATCAGAAAAATTAAACAGTCAAATTAAAGAGTCGAATACAGCTTTACATGTATAAACTTCACATATAGTTTAAGTGTGTAGTCAGCTATGTTTAAACCATTTGATACTAAAATACCAGACATCGGAGAATAATCACTGAAATTCTAACACACTTATTCTAGGTGTTAAAATTAGAGCTTTAGTCCTATTTCTTTATAAACAATACTCGTATTCTACTTTATATCCAAGAAAAAAAGGTTATTTTGAAACCTACATTCTTCAAAGGAAAACTATTTTATGTTTTAAACAACAAGTTCTGTACGTGCATTTAATTATCTGATAAACTGTCTTGAACAGGTTGGTTAAATGCGACAATTTATTTCGGATTATTTCCAACACAGATTGATATAAATAATATCAGCATTCACAATCGTGTAAGAAGTAAAAATGAAAGAGTACCGTTAAAGATATGATTAAAATTAAAGGTAATTCAATCCTTTAAAGCGGCATACAGCTTTGATATTTCGTGAAAAAAAAAACGTAACGGTATTGTTTCAAACTAAGAATTTCAGTATTTCTATCTTGGAAATGTGCATCATATCACTTTGAAGCCGTCTTTGAAACAGCGACACGAGCGCTATTTTAACGCGTCAGCTACGTTCGTTTCTAACAAGAAATCGTCCGCCTTACTTATTTAATAAAAGTGAGCGATCTGATTATATATAGATAAGAGGTTTCTTTACTGTTTACTGTTCTTTTTAACGTTGGCAAATTTCATTTTCCACCTTAATTCTTTTGCTTTGACAATTATATGAAACTATTTATATAAAAAATAAAATATTCAACCTTTAGAAAAAGCGGAAGGCCGCTTTAACATTCTATGAGAACAATTTAAGTTCAATTGAATTTGTATAGTCTAAATATCAGCTACTTGAGGATTGGCTTTCAGAATGTTGCGACAAATCATTCAAATCGATGCCATTTTAAGAAAAAAACAATCAAATAGTCTATTTCTGGCAAATGTAGCGAAATTCCATGTTGCGTATTTGAGGTGCAAGTGTTGTCTATCAATTATTTCCGTTAAATAGAAATCTTTATTCAGCAACGACTATATAGTATTACGCTTGTAATGGCACAAGAATAAAACAATGATATTAGTAGTTTGACAATTACAAAAGCTTTCATGAAAACCATTTACTTGTCCACATGATGATTTAAACTGTGTCGGTGCTGTTGCAATTGCCATATTCCCCATGAACATGAACTGAAAAAACAGTATGACTCCAATATGAACATTAAAACAAAGGAATAATATCCCATTTTCCCCGTATTCTTCTTGTTTATTTTGATAAATCAAATGTATATCTTAAAATATATTATTGAAATAGATTGTCTATGTCAATCCGAATGACGAGAATATATTTAAAATGTGTATAACGAGAAAAATGGTTAAGCATATCTTAATATTAATTAATGCATATATTCCAATGTATTAAAGGCATAACGAATTGTGTATATATAACAAGAGTACTGTAGCTTAATACATTTTTAGTGTAAAGTTATAAGGCTTCAAATTTCTATTTGTAGATGATGAAGCTATGTAATACATATCAAAGTTTATTCAATATGATTTGATTATTCATATTACTGACAGAAATTGCTATTGAAAAACGGACTTTTAGCACAAAGCAGAAAGAGCAATGAAATAAAGAAAACGGCAGTGTTAGCTGTTGAATTCCTATGGCAAAAAGTTGTTGCGTCCATTACCATGTCTTGCCCCTGAACGGCACCGACGTACCTTCGCGCCGGCTAATCCAATGCATGATTCAAAATAGAATATAAAATTGGTGTAATAAAATCCCAAGAAGTGTACATACAGCTGTAATGAATTGACATTTTGTACGGTTCTAGCATTTGGTCTGGTAACGAAAGTCGGACAAATATTTCAAATCTTAGGAATGAACAACACTAAGACGGCATTTACTGCTTTTTTTTCAGGCTTTGCATTAAGTGGTAAAACAATGAAATTTCTACGTAAAGAGGTGACATTTATAACTTCACAAATCCATTTCACTATAAACATTTTACCCTCTGGAAATAGCATCAAAAATTAATGAATGACTATAAAAGAGATGCAAGTCGATAAGTGCCTAGACGTATAAATCAAATGAAACTTCAGTAAGTATCATTATCGTTTAACAGACACTAAGGGCAAATAAGAAGAGAATGTATGTATTATCCAGATTCATTTACGATTGGTATGACTCGAATTAAAATAAATCATTTTACCAAACAATCAGTTGGGTATTTGCATTAGTTATTGCCATTAATTTTCTTTCAGATATTAAACATTTCATTGCACGATCAGTCAAGAAAATCTATTTCAGAAGAAATAATATTTTATACATACAAAACTCTGTACTTATCATACTATTAGATGATTATATGAAGGTTTTAATTTAAAGAGGAAAAGAGTTTTCAAATAGCAATGATATTATAATACGAGTCATTGCACAGAAGAAAAAAACAAAACATATATATCTAGAACCAAGACAAAGTATTTCTAATACTCCAAAACAACGTACACCTGATTTTGATTTAACTGAGGTTAAACATATGCTGTGATAGTAAGAATAATGTAAAATGAATAAAATAAGGTACTTCAAATACAGTAATGTTACTACAGTAACTGCTGATCAAATTGAATGCTACATTCTCAAGTACTGTTTATCTAAATGTGTAAAAAACAAGCAAATTGATAGTGAGCTGATAGTTATTAACTCTTAAAGGTAAAATACACTTTCAACTTCAGATCGGAGGATTTTTGCAAATTTCCATATATGTGTTGCCGTGATAACTAGAAGACTTGATTTTAACAAGAAGTAAAATACATATATATTAATAGACAGTGTAGAAACATAATTGCAAGTCATTTATGTATCTCGAATGTTCGTTTATCAACCATTATGAATTGACGATTTTATCTGGTTTATTTATAAAATGAGTTTTTGTTTGTTTCCAATAGTTCAATGTGAAATTTTCTATAACATCGCAGTTGACCACTCTCAAATTGTATGTTTCTGATCGTATCGTAAAATCTCACTAGTTGATTTCTTTTGTCGTTGTCAATATCTAAAAAATGCCTATCTGACCGGTAGGATTCATAGCTTCTGTTGGCCACCAAGACCATTTGCACAACTTGATCTTAATATATTTGTTTACATTTATGTACCAAGGAAAACAGAAACAATCTCATGTGACACAGAGTCAAAAACAGAAGACTATTATTATCTTTTCCTGATATTTTATTTATTATTTGGCATTTCTATAAATGAATATCAAATTTGAGAATGCTATGAACAGTAATATCATTTGATCTAATGACTTATCTATACTCACATTCAAGAGTCTTACATAATTCTTGACTGAATAGTTTGCCCGTTACACTTAATTATAAAACCCTTCGTTTTTGTTCAAATTTATTTTTGTCGCATATGTAATACAATTATTCTTTCTTAAATGCTGTAATTCCATCTACTTATATTTTGGTGTGACGCCTCCAATTTTTCAGTTGCAATAATTGAACATAACATTTTGATCAATTTGTAGTCCGACCGAAATCTTTACAAGTTGATTTATCCGAGGATGCCACAATGTATGTATTAACCATACAACCAGACTAGGATATCTTTTTAATATCATGATAAAGCATGAAAATGAATGCCCGTATTTAAGTCGTCTTTAATCACTATTTGTAATAACTGTTTACCATTGAGTCTAAACATAGGATAAAAGTTATTTAAAATCATGTTTCCAATCATACGCCGGGCATTGTATAGTTTTAACCTTTTTTAGAAATTGTGATGAAGTTATCTTTCATAAAATCCTAGACAAGATTGACAGGTTTACCATAGAATTTGCCATGAGATACAATGATAGTGGTTATACTTGTCTTTTAAAACACTAATAATATTTCACTACTCTTGACATTTTGGCACCAAAAAGGCCAATAACCAAAGAATTTTGAAGCAACATTAAACAGGCAACAAATTATTCATTCTCTTGAAGTATGAGCTCAGACTTTACTTGAAACCAATCAAATCAGAGTAGCAAATGTTCGAATATTTTGTATGTATCTATAAAGGTCAAAATATAGAGATTCTCTGAACATGATATTTCTTTAAAGCAGCATGCCTCCAGATAAGCGAAAATATTTCAAGAAATCAAACTTGAGAAAACTGTACTAAGATTTTAGGAAAAATAGAAAGATTCAAGATTTAAGTAATAATGTACATGTTATGAGCGATTAATAGTGAAGTTTTCATTATGTTTAACTATATCTACTGCGCAGTAAGGACATATTTTGCATATTTTGACCTCTTTTGGTAATTAATGTGGGTTGTAAGTGTCATTGATAATGTATAAATTGCTTTCTGTAGTTTACTATACAATATTATACATTTAATTTTATTTTTCAAAATTTTCATTAACATAAGCATTACTCGAAAGGCGTGTTCCATTAATTTTGACCAAAAACAATGTTGACATGTTAATACAATATAACGATTTTACGAATAGCTTTCTAAATAATAAATAAATGTTATAACTGTTAAAATAAATAAGGATGAGACCGCTCGATAATGGTGGCAAGGGCTAATCTCTGCTTCCAGAAGTTTAATGACATATTCCCATGAGTAAAATAAGGCCGATAAACCATAAACATTAATACAACATATGATATTTTCAATAACCATTGTATAATAATCTATCCATACTATTGGTGTTTTGAACACACATATGAAACATTATAGTCATCGAGCCGTTAGAAAATGCAATTGCAAATCAATTTAAAATGTGAATGTATTATAAAAAGGTGAAACCACAATTGTCTAAACCATCTGACAAGTTTCCATGCATAATATTCTTAAAGGATATATCTCATCTTTTGATATATATTTACCATAGATTGTATTCTGATCCTTTGTTATGTATATCACAAAATGTCATATTTGTATTTCCTTTAAATTGTGATTCACGTGTTACTGTATAAGCACAATCATTCATCCAAAATCAAAATAGGCTGACACTATAATAAAATATTGTCCATGACTAAAGATGGATTCATAATTTTTATTGCATTCATTATGTTCCGGTGTAATATCCATTATCATATTCATGACAATGGCACCAATGAGGCCAATAATGTAATATATTGTAGGAATGTCGTACAATATACGAATTTTACACATCCTGTGTAGAACGCCACACTCTGTCAAATTAAAGCACCCGAAATTTTTGAATCATAATATCAGAGACTATGTAACAAAACAATGTCTCTTACGTATTTATGTGATAGTGTGTCATAATATTATATTTATTTTGAATAAATATTTTTAAAAATATTTTCCAACAATGGTTTGCGTACTGTGACGTTGCCTTTGCCTTGTTGGTCTCGTCTTTTATTCATATGTATACAGCAATCAATGCCAGGTGACCTTGTCTTCATTTGTCTCAGTGACACAACTGGCTCTGATATCATTAGATTTACTCGGAATTAAACGTGACATATTTATGCACTGTTATCCGACAATAGAAAGGTAAACATATTATGTATCACTACATTATTTGAATAAGAAATAGCAAGCTGTTGAGGGTAAGAATAATCATTTACTTGAAGTAAACAAATGTGTCCTCCTATCTCTATTTCCATCATGTTATGTCATTTGTGAAGGTTCAAGTGTTTCTTTTTATCTATCAGTCTGGAAACGTAGTGACAAACTACAGCGCAGGAATGTTTCAAAGTCATATACGATGAAGACGATAATACACAAGTGTAATAACGTTGCAGCTTAACGTCATTTGCATTATAAAATATAGCGTAATTGGTGTTATACTATATGCGTGCCAACATAAAGTTATTTTTATAACTTACTGTTAAAAGGTACCTTGCCGTACAGTTTATAACTATTATATATTATTATGTACACTAAAATTGACTTTTCAGTCAATGACTTTTATCGCATAAACTACAGCGGAGGAGTGTTATAAAGTAATATGTAAAAAACGATAATACACTAGTCTAAAAACTTTGCAGCGTGACGTTATTTGCATTATAAAAAAATAGAGTAAAAGCGCGCTGATATTAGTGTAATATTATATACGTGTCAATATAAAGTTTTTTTATTTACTGTTTGTCATCTTTATTGTGGGTATGTTACAAAAAAGATATGATATTCGTGTAGATGCATTGCCACAAGTTTGTCATAACCATATTTATTGAAGTGTAAACAATGAAAGCCATTATCAAAATAGTTATTCTGGAAATACGGGGTGAGCAAATTGTAGAAAATTTCACTCAAATTATTAATATAGACCAAAAGCAGATGATATAACATCTCGAAAAAATATTCCCAGTCCTGTCATGTCAAGACAATTATGTGAAGTGCATTTTAACTTACAACACAAACACTAAACAATTTGTTTTGCTATTGTCTGATATTTCGAACAAAATCTCAGTATCATAAATCGCTCATCATGTAATCTAATAACGAAGGCATGATGTTAGAGGAGTGTCTCGTGAAAATTTTGTGTCATCACATTTAAGAACGACAAAACACTAAAACAATAAAGGCTTTCTGTGAATTAATTTTAAATTTCTCAATATCAGCCCACACAATATGAAAGTTGAGAATTCTATTTCTGGTAAAATAGATAATTCTAATATAAATTCTTACATGACTTGCAGTTTAATTCGTGTAGATAACATAACAGACATAGCAGTGTTAATCAACAGACACCACCTGCCTACTGCCTGGAGCATAGCATTTGCTATCGTTTGGTAAATAGGCTTTAAATATTGCTTGACCTGATATTATTTCCTACGTACGCAGAACATTCGTTTTATTTACTTATTATGTTTTTATCCCGATATTGTCACCTTACTTCAATATTTTATTTATCTAAAATTTAAAGTATTTTCTAAATGTTATTGGTTATGTTAGGTGATACTTTTGTTGGCAATAATAACCTTTTTAAAATGTTGATGTGATAATTTCATATGCTGCAAGTTTGTTTATTTTAACTTGCCGTTACTATTCTACATTTTGTATCGCTTTGATAACTTGTCTGTCAAGTGAATGGAGAAAAACTGTGGTGGCTGATTTCTGCTATTTCATGAAAATATACCTATGTGTCGTAATTTCGACTTCCGCCTTTCGGGGCGAAGACACGAAAACATGAAACATTCTAGGCGAAATAACGAAACTTAAACACGCGAAGGGATGAAAATTTCATTGTTTAAATGTTCGTGTCGGCGGGACAAAATCTTTCGTGTCCGCGTCCGAAACGCGAAACCCGAAACAATGTCATTGCCGTTACTTCGACTTTCGCATTTCGGGGCAAAATCAAGACAACACGAACATCTGCCGTATTTTCGTTATTTCGACCTTCGCGTTTCGAGGCGAAGACACGAAGACACGAAAAACAAAGGGCGCGGACACAAAAGATTTCGCTCCGCCGAAACGAAAACTTAAACAATGAAAATTTGTCCCTTCGCGTGTTAAAGTTTTGTTATTTTTTTTAGATTATAAAACAAAAACAAGACAACAAGGTAACAACCAAAGAACTGGCAGTAAACAATACACGTTTAATAGGTGAATTGCCATTTAGAAAGTAAGGTATTAAATTGAACAATTTATTCAAGGATTGTTTCCAAAATGCCTGATCGATAAGAATAATAATTGCTTTTCTGCATCGTGCGACAAATAATTTTGAAAATATGGCGTTGTTTAGTCAACATTATACTAGGAAATTCAATCCTTATATATTTTATGATAGCGTTCACGAATTAGAATTTTTGTATGATTGTTTTATCGTACAGTACGAGATTCAAATGCTATGTATTTTAGTATTGTCTCCCGAATCTATAGTAAACAACAGCAAACAAAACACCAAAAGAGCAACACCACCACCACCAACAACAACAAAAGAAAGCACTGCTTCTCACATCTTTTGAAAAATAATATGGATCATATCCCTATTTAACAATAGAATAAAGGATAGGATAATGCATCTCTAAAAGTGTACATTTCTACAGACACTTTTTCAATTCTAAGGCACATTAAGTTTTTTATCCATGACAAGGGTTTACAATACATGTATATAGGTCTTGGTCGAATCTTAATTCCTTAATTCCAAATGTCAAACATAAACATATCTGATTGGTCAGACTGGTAAATATGCTCTCATACGTCGAGATAATAAATTCAAACAAATTGTTTTGACATATTTGCCACTTGCCCTTGAGACATTTGATTAAACTTGGGTCCAAAGAACAACGGGAATATTGTGAATCAAAGCAGAACACAAACATTTTTTTTGGTTAAGTCTCTCATGAAAAAGCATTCCTTTACATGACTTGGCTTACTCTACTGACAATGCTTTTAACAATATATGCACTTGATAACAAATTTTCTGGAATAGTAATATGTAGACAATTTACATGTTTTTTTTTTTGTAAATAAAAAGTTTACACTTTACACTGATTTGGAATAAGTTCCGTTATGTCCATTATATCAAGAATTCCGTTTTCCCTGAATGCTGTTATTCCATCTACATTTTTGGTGTGATACCTTCAATAGTTCAAGTGCAAAAATTTGACATGACCTGTTGTTCAGAACAGAGTTATTAATTTCAGCCGCGTCACGACAAAACCAACATAATGCGTTTGCGACCAGCATGGATCCAGACCAGCTGGTCGCAAACTCATTATGTTGGTTTTGTCATAAAGCGGCTCATTTGTAGTCTGGCTGACATTACAAGTTGATTAATTGTGGTTATAGAGGATGACACACTGTCGTGTATTACAAACATTAGAATACTAAGAAACTGTCATAAAACGTAAAAAAACTGAACTATTCAAATGTTGTATATACTGCAATTTGTTTAAACATTTCAAACCAGACATATGTTTCGAGATAATACTAATGACAAAGCATGGAAATGAAAACACGTACTTGGATTGTAATTATGTTTCCCATGTGCACACAATTGATTTAGATTTTAGAATAAATTAGTAATTTAAAATATGAACATTTTGTCGTATAATTGTACAAGATCTGTCAACAGATAAATGACATTATAATCATATTACAATTTGTATAAATCACTAATAGCTTAACAAACAAGTGTCTGCACAAAACTCTGACATAATGTTTAAGAATATTCATATTTCCTCAAGTACATAAATATGAACATGGAATACATAATAGTAAAAATAAGAAAAGAAACACTGATAACTGAAAAGAGCATAATAATAATATTATAATGTACCTAAGTAAAATTACAATTGGAAACACTGAGTCTCATACTTTTTTTAAATAAATAGGACTGTTATAAACCAAAACTTTAAATACATCTGTATTCATTTTCGAAGAATTTGAAATTTAAAGTTTGCTCTTTGACTGCAAACTATACACTGTTACATTAAGTAAATGAGACAATTTTAAGATCTGCAGTTACTATCGGAGATCAATAAGGCAGATAAGACCGTGATTTTTCTCTGTTTCACTTGACAGACAACATTTGAAGTGGCTGGTATTACGTCACAGAGGAAAAAAACTCAATAGAGAAATACAAATTTAATGAACATTTAAATATTTGTTGAAATAAAACAATTCATTGGATAACAATTATAGAAAGGTAATTTTAATTTTTTTAAACATATTTATTTTAATAATTAAATTTCAAAGTGAGTTAACCTAAATAAAAAAAAAACGTTTTTAAGCAAATTATAAAGTATTATTTTATCAACCTTATTTTTGTTGTAAATTTGATAATATCAGATAATAAGTTACTAAGACAAACATGTTCGACAGAGGAAGATCCAATTATTATTTCGATACAAAGATGCATAATGATGCTTGCGTGTTGTTCTGATCGCATAACAATTAGTACACAAAAATTGTTTTACAATTTAATAATGAATATCTATTTGGTTTCTATTCATATTATATACTTAATTAGTATCAATAGAAATGAAATTACAATAAACGAATTTTTTATTTTCAGTTAAAGTATGCCGATAGAATCAAAACATTCAAGACTTCAACAGTTATTAACAATTTTGCACAACTAATTGCCTTGGCTCAAATCATATAAAGACATACTTGGAATATCGTTTTCTTTATTTCACAGAATAGAATTGAAGATACATACATGAGAACTAAAGTAAAAACAAAATATGCCTGTTAATTACGGAATTTATAACGTTTTATGATTTCCGGACAGTTGATACAGGAACATGCAATATGTAAAGATGATAGTGTAAATACTCACAATCAAAAGAAGATACATGTAATTGTTTCACACACTGTACAAATAAAGTTAACGCTATATTATTTTACAATTATTTTCAACAGATGGGATTATTTTAACAAGTGCACAAAGAACTTGACTTCACGTCCTCGTTGGCTTAATCGTTTAACTGGTACTTCAAATTTGAAAGTGTTTCGATAACTCTGATTTGGCTCGTGACAGCCAATGGGAATTTTATTTAATTGTGTTGACATACGGAACGGAAGTGACTATGACGTGTCTTCCATCCAAGATGAAGATGAAGAAAGTCCATTTCAGACAGTTATATTTATATTGTACAAGTTTATATCGCCGCTAATATTTGTTTTTGTCATCATTATTTTATTATGGTATATTGTTATATTTATTTTCCGCTGAAGTAGGTGCTTGATTTAACATTATTTTAACGCCTGTGATATCAAGAATGAATTCAAAATGTGATCATACTTCATATTTACATTTCAAAGTAACACATGCATATGACAGGAGTTTACAAAATGCTCATCAAATTTAGTGGTATTATCCATCGAATTAAGACCACTGTGAACAAGGGCCACTTTGACACTTTACTTTTGTTGCATTTGTTGACAAGTATGGCGGTACAAAACCTGTGAAGATTTTACAATTTGATACTTTTGGTATGACACGATAACGAAGATTATATGTAGGCATTTTTAAGCTAACGTGTATCAAACAACATCTGATGAAGATGGTTCATGCTTGTATAAAAAAGAAAAAAATGCTTAGAGAGATTTACGATAACATTTGATTTTTGTTGTTATTAGTAGAAATGTTATTGAAAAAAATCAAGAATATTATTGTTTTTAGCCTTGTAATAGTTAAGGTGCCTTTCATAAGCAAAACTGTTTAGGAATAATAAATATGTTATGCAAGGGTGTGATATATTTTACTCTGCTCGATAAAAATTTGTTCCAGTTTTAGAACATTTAGAATGTTTGCGGGTGCTGGCTGATCGGTCAACAAAATGCATTTAAGCATAGTTAAATCGAAACTGCACCTTGATAAAATACTTTTTGGATACCCTTCTTGTACGTTCAATCATATAGATATATTCAACTAATTATTGGAGAGTTTTAAATATACACAGTGTATATCTTAATGCATTCAGAACTTATTTCACATTTATTTTCAATACTAATTAACACAATCTCTTCGATGTACTTTTTCTATTGCTTTTTATTCGTTACTGAAATTCCACATACATTTCTTTGTAGAGTACTGAGAATTGAGATAACATGAGGGATAATGAATAAGTGCAACATCCCTCACACCCCCTAGCATCGGCTTGAGCGGTACTCAAGAGCTGTAAACTTTCACTTATTTTAGATATATGTTTTTTATAATCTTTGAAAAGAAATGGTCATATATCATTTTAATATGAATATTTTATTATATTACCAAAGTCAAATTATGTTGTAACACAATGAATTTAGTATTTAATAAAAGATATGAGCTAACCTCTTTGTGTGTCATTTATGGTAGTTCTCGATGACAACAAATTTAAATTTATTTTATTTTTTTATTCATATTTGTTATTAGAATGACACGTTTTTAATAAGCTGTAAATGATTTTCGTCAAGAATGCATCTATAAAATGACATCAACATTTTTGTAATTAGCTAAATTATGGGAGACATTTACAGAATTAAAAGACAAAAGATAGTTATTTCAAAAAGTATTTTCGTCAACCTGCTGTAAGTCAACGCTGTCACTTACAATTACGTAAAACATATCGAATTCCTTTCCTAGGTTTAATTAGAGTAGACATTGGGTGCTTCCGTTTATTAAGAAAAACAAATAAATGCAATATTTATTCTTTTACACGCCAGAATGAAGAGACCGGAAACAGTTGGAGGTGCACTACATATTAATTCATTGAATATCATTTAATTTGAAAGATCAATGTCCCTTAAGAACTTTGGGTGAACATGTACTATGTACGAAAAACTGTATTTAATTCTCTTAATGTTTGGTACAAACAAATATCTACTGTTTATTGTTTAATATGTCAAATGAGAAAATCAAATGAAGCTAATATGAAATTAAGTTATCTTTCAGAAAAAAGAACAGACAAGCGTGTAAGGTTTAACAGTGAATCCGTGCTAAATTACATTTAGTATGCCTTTATTGTTAAAGTGCACTTTATAAAAGGAAGTTTCTACATTTCAATCAATACGAACAAAGAAGTAAAAATAAAACAATCTATAGCTTCTTAAAATATTTCGTCTTTAGCAGAAACTGAGAAATATCAAATTAATGAAGGCAGTGATTATGCAATTTTGCCAAACCGAAATAATCCGAAATATTTTGTATGTGTTTGCCCTTCTTAAATATATTTTGTGAAAATGTCATGATTTATTTAATTTGTTTGACAAACATTGTGATATCCATTATCAATGAAATAAAATGCATTTTTGAACATTTTTGGAGGCTATTCTTGTTCTACAGCAAAATAATCTCCACCGGCAAACACAAGGTTTTATGGCGCAAAGACGAATGTTGTATCACTCTTATAAACAATATAACTGTTTATCAAGATGAAATAATTTTCTTGATTACATTTTGAAACATACCGAAACAAACTTCTTTTAAAGCAAGCCCCAACAAAGGTAAAACCTTATTTCTATGTACTTCACATACACATTAAAAGGACGTTCTGCTCCATCTAACTTAATATTTTAGAAGTATAAACTGATTTTGTAGTGTATTGATCATCACGGAGTGACAAATAATAAGAATATCTAATACAAAAAACCCCGCAGAGTCGGTACCATATCCTTCGATTACTAATTCAAACAAAAAAAACTTACTATGTTGAAATCATAAACATTGTTTAGACAGAACAAAACAAATTATTATACTGTGTTATGTATGTTTTGGAAAGAAATAAATTAAATATGATAAGTTGTCATATATTATTTTTCAATCTCAACTTTTCCATTAATCTTCAGTTAAAATATAATTTTATGAATATCTTTAGTCATGTTTCCATTAAACAACCATAGCAATAAAAACTTATTTTGTTATATTCCAAAACACACTTAATCTTTCATCATGTAAGCTATTAGACGTTGGTAAGATGTAAGAGGTGAGCCATTACATTAAGAAACGACAAACTAAAATGAAAATTGTCTAGGAATTTATTAAATATTTCTTAATATCAGCCTACACATGATATAGAATTTGCGAGTTATTCTTTTTTTGTAACTAATCCCAATAATAATTTAAACATGACATCCAGTTTCAATAATGTTAACCTACCAACACACCTTCTGCCCATCGCCTTCGTGGTCGATTCCTACTCATAAATTATATTAACTTCTATAAAATAGCCATTGACATTTGCTCAGCCTGATATATATTCTTACATCTTTACGCAGAAAATTAGTGTTATTTATCTGCTATTTGTTTTTCTCTGTAATTGCAACCTATGAAAATATCATTGCATTGAAAATATCAAATTTTGATACATCTCCATGAAAGATATTTATCAAACCTCTCGTACAAAATATATAGAAAAATAAATAAATCTGTATACGTAACCAATAATTAAAATGTGCTTACCATGTCATAAGCCGCACATAATTTTTTGCATTAAATGCTTAGGAGCAAAAAAAGAAAGTTAAGGATATTTGGACTAATTGTATTGAAAAATGAGAATCTTTACGTGTTTACTTAAATATTCAATTATCTTCAAATTTCACATGTAAATTTTGTTTTGATATTATAATAATTATTTAACATTATGTTTTATTATGTAGCTGTTTTGAGTTTAGAAATGTTTGCTTGAACAAATTACACATATGTTTTATTAAAATGGATATTAGTATAACTAGTAATAAATCAATTTGATGTAATCCAAACTGATATTTAAGTCTAACACTACTATTAACTAGCTTTAGATAGAAACAGATTGTACTAAAACATTAGAAATATGTACTGGTCGATACTGTCCAGACTGTTTTAAGAAAACTTGAATTGACACCAAATAGAAACATATCTAAATAATACGGATTATGCGCAAGCCAAAAATATCAGACAAGGAGACATTTATTGGTAAAGTAAAACTGTAACAGCCTGAAATTGACTTTGGTCGTCTTCATCTTGGACGGAAGAAACTTCATAGTCACTTCCGTTCCGGAGTTCAACACAATTGAGTAAAATATTTTTTTTGTCTTGATAGTGAACATAACAAGGTAATACATAAATTTGAGCTTAGTTATAACGTGATTGAAGATGAAAGACACTTTCTGCTTGAGTGTGACTTTCATAATCAAGTACGCTATAATAATCTAGGAAAAATAAATGTTAAAGATGAATACATTTCTTTACCTGCATCTGACAGATAAGCATATGTTTTAAACAATTATCCGCAAAAATCAGCGAAATATATTGTTTATTGGTATCTACATAGAAGAACAACTTTTTTTATTACATAGTTAAATGTCGTACAAATTTCTTTAAACTTATAAAATTTTATATATTTATATCTGACTATATGTAATGTTAAATATCTATCGTTTATGTAACCATATCATTGATCAATACCTGAATTTATTATGATGTCTAGGTTTTGGTAACTTGTAGGCCCATTGGGCCGGCTGCTTTCTGTACTTCACAATGGTTGCATATTTGTAACATATTGCTTATGTCACTATAATAAAAATATTTACTTACTTACTTACTTGTATCAGAAAATGAATATTATTATTATACGGGGATCTTGATGTACTTGCTGTTTATAGCATTAACTGCCACAAACCTTATACATTATAACACACATAATAATATATTATATATTTATGATATAATTACTGCTGCTTTTTCTCTGAAAAATGTTTTATGAATACAAACATATAAACATTCATAACACTTATATTTGTTTCATAAATTGATACCCCTGTTATCCCTGTTACGCAAAACAAGCCACTTTAAATGTTGCTTGTCAGGCGGAACAGAGTACACGTGGAATAGAATACAACCACGTGCTTTATTCATATCTATTTCTTAAAATTGTCACATTTACTGAATGCAACATACCGTCATTAATTTCCTTCTATTATTTTGTTATATGTATTATTAAAGTAATTAATCAGTCCGTGCTTTGCCTTGTGCCCTGTCTTGTTCTTGTAATGTGTCCTGCTGGGCTTCTTGCTAGTGGTCGTATGTTGAATGGTCTTGTTTGGGTTCCATTCATTTACGACCACTCTTCTTTGTGTTTATATTGTCTGCACAAAACAACTCGCATATGCAGCCACCGGTGACTTATAGGAGCAAAGTGTCATTTGACGAGCGTTCCTAGACAAATTTAAGCGTTTTAACAAAATGATGGTACCTCCTTTTAACTCCGTTTTCCAATATGATTATCAAGCATAAAAAATAATAGTACGTGCCGCAGGTTCAGTTTGATATATCGATTTATCTATCGCTTTCAAAAATAAAATACAAAGGCCACTTTTTCCGCTACTCTTTCAGATGTTTGTCTCACTGAACACTTTTTGAGTATGTTTGACTTCAAAATGGAAAAAAGCGCAAAGTATATCAGATTTATCACCGCAAAGTATATCAGATTTATCACATTGTTACACCTTTGAATACACAGATTAATTATCATTTATGAACTCGAGATTGTACTTGTACATGTTACTTCGATATAGTTACATTAAGAACATGTAATATATATATATAATTTGAGTGTTCGTCTGCCTAGAAAGTCATCGATTTGAAATTTCAGATTTTGTTTTTGGTATTAAAAGTATATAATGTATCAACTTTGTCTGCACACTGTAAATCATGCCCATCCTACTGTAATTTTAGTCCTGATAACATGGTTAAGGAATCTGAATGAAAAATTGGTTCGGTTTTGTAAATCATCTAATCAATCATATGAATGAGAAAGTCTTTGAAAATTACTTCCTATGGGTTGAGTTGTGTTAATGGTATAAATTAACGACCTTCAAAGATCACCATGCTTAATAGTTTGTATTTCAGTCAATGACCATGTTAAACTATTCTTTAATATTTACAATTTCTACTTTTTCTAACTGTTGTAAAGGTGAATGAATGCTATACATTTAGTACATTTTAAAATTTTCGGATTTGGTTATTTCATTATAATGATAAAAAAGGAAACAATAAGAAGGAAATAAACAAAATATATGTTCAACAAGCTATATATATATATATCGATGTTTGCTTTTGTAGAATATCTCTTTCTGTTTTTTCAGGTTATAGATTTAAAAGTAAAGGAAGACCTCAGATGCCACTCCGTGTAATATTTCAGGAATAAACAGGTACCTGTGTTAAACCACCGACATTCCGTAAGCTAGTTGGATAGTTTCCTCACAAGAACAAATCCAAGGTTCGTGACATAATCAAAATCACAGAAGTGAGGTGGAAATGGCTTGAATTCAACGGCCTTATAACCTGATTAACCTCTGCGTGCTCTGTCTTGTGCCCTGTCCTGTTTTTCTTTAGGGTCCGCCTGGGCTCCTTGCCACTGGTTCTTGTTGCTTGGTCGTATGGGTGTTTGCTTTCATTGAACGTCACCTTTCCTTGTTGATCTTGTTTATCATATTTTAATAACTTGACAACAGACGCCCCGTTTTAAAGAATGCAGCGTTATTTTAAATATTATTCTAAAAAATTGCTAATACCGCTTTCAATATGTTTTATATTGCAGGTCAAAAGTCAAATACATCTAATAATTTAAAACTGTCTAATTTTCCTGCAATCTGATTTTGTAAAGATGGTTTCAGGTCATCATAAAATACATTATTTGAACAAGTATTCATAATCCGTACGTAATCGGACGTGTATGTCTTTGCTCAACCTTAGCTAACCAGTCAAATTAGTCTACAAATTCAGAAATTTGTACTTGCTTAGGAATTTACGATCGTAAAGCGAAATTATCATGTCAATGAACTGTTATTTATGATTGCCCAAAGAGGCACAAATAAAATCTAAATTATATTATTCAAAGAAAAAAATTGAAGTTAAGATTTACAACATTTCATATCGAAGTAAAGTAAAAGTGTCGAAAAAAAATTCTTTCATATATATTCCGATTGGAAAATAATGACACAAAAAGACAAACAAAAATGCGAGATTCAAAATAGGCAGGGATTTTGTCCATATTTAGAATAAATAAGTATCATATACGTGTGAAAAATGAATTAGTTTTGTTTAATTACACTGTTTATATTTTGTAAATTTTCAGGGCCAATATGTTCCATATCAATCGGCCTTTGCAAACAAATGTATATGCGTCATATGAGGTATACAATATTAACAATACTTTCTGCGCATCATCTATACACTTGTGCACTGATTATATTTCAACACTATAACATATCGCTATACGAGGATATTCTATAAATGAATTCCATGTGCTGTTATATGAAATAATAACTCTAAGGTGGTTGTGGCCAGGAACTTAAGTAATAGTCTGGTTATTCATTTGTAATTTTGGATACTGCTTTAGGTTCCTTTTTCTAGAGACTAACAAAGACTAATATTTTGTAGGATTAAATCATCTGACCAGAACGAAATTTTGTCTTGACCCGACTGCAATGCAATGTAGCGAAGGCTGTTTGTAGATTTTCAACAAGATTAGATGGAGAAAAATAAAACCTTAAGACTAGTATCATCAACGAATAAATTTATAAAATATCAACAAGAACAATTGTCATGTTTGCTGCCCGAATTTTAACACTTTAACACTGCTATTTTAATCTTCTGAATTTTTTTTTTCTGAAACTGTTTTGCATACAGGATATCATCCTCAAAGTTTGATTAAAGCAACATTGATAAATTTGAATTTAGTTATGTCTGGAGTTTCAGTGGGTTCATCTATTACAACAAATACTCTAAGATGTCCTCTACGTAGTTCAACACTATTAACCATTTTAGAAATAAAGTCAACTGGGATGTGCAGTTTTTTGCTTATAATTTTCTATTGCCTTAAGAGTAATTTCTGTATTATTAAACTAAACTAATTTCAGTATCATTACTAGGCTCATGTTTCTTTTCAATATCTGATGAAAATAAGAAACAAACGTCTTTAAGAGAAAATAGGCAAACAATTATCCGTGTCATCAAAGCCCAAATGGTTTCCTCCGTATGAACACATCTGCCAATGTTTCTAAATTCAAAATTTCACCATTACCATGACAAAATGTTGAATTCTGCTTATGCAAATCCTGGGGAGGGGGGGGGGGTGTACGGCACTTTCCATTTTTCAACTAACATGCTCAATGTGAGCCTCTATTTTGTTGTTTTGTGCGTTCTTTCAGGATTCATTATTTCTTTCTATGTTCACATTCACTTTAAACCTTAAAGCTTAAGGTATCTGAGAAAGAACCCACAAGAAACTATCTTGTTGATAAAAGGGCACGAGTACATGATACACAGAATAGAATATATATTCATGTAACAAACACTATAATGGACACAATAGTGGTGGACATATATGGACTGTAAATATATTTCCTATTATAGTAATGTAACCTTGAAGCTGGCTGCAAGACGTTCCACTGCGGGCAATGCCTATTGTCCTATTGAACATTCACACTTCACAAAAACTATATCCTAGTTTTATCTCTAGAACAGCCTACTTCTACAATGAGAAGAGAATTCTAAAAAAACATTAATTTTGTTACTCTTTTGAGATATCTTTCAACCTACCTATCTATGAACCTATCCTCTATTATTCAAAGAATACGAAGGAAATGTGAAATGGAATTTGTTGTTAGCATGCAGGAAACTAATGTTTTCGTATGAATAATTTCGTGAGAAAGGTCGCAAGTAAATTAGTTTAAAATATTGAATATTTTCTATAATTACATTGTACTATTATTACTCGAATTCGTGAACGCTATCATAAAATGTTACGAGATATATTCAATATCATTTGTCGCACAATACGGAATAATGTTATCGATTTGTGGATCTATTTGGAAGACAATTCTTAAATAAAATGTTTACCCTTTACTCTACTTCTTTACGACAGGTTAATCAAACTTTGTATTACACTTAGAAAGATTGTAGATCGGTAAGAAAATATATTGTCCTTGACAGAAAATACGGTACATTCTTGCATTTCTTACATAGAAAGCATTCATAATTATACAATAATACAAAATGGATGTTTTAAGATCATTGTATTAGGATTCCAAGGAGTATACTCTGAGAAATGTTTATATACTAATCACTATAGTAATGACATGTTAAAAGTCTGGAAACAAAGTGATCCCTCGGAAGCATTAATCACAACAAAATAACATGAACATTGCAGAATCGGTAATTGTCTCTATTTGATTGAGTCTGTACAGGAGGGATAATGAATAAGTGCAACATCCCACATGCCCCCATAGCACCGACTTAAGTCGTACTCAATTCACAACACTTGATAGTTCTGGCATTATTGACCCCGAAGAACCAGAAAAATATTACAACACTGAAGTGAGCTACGGGGAAACCTTTTACAGCTGCCACCTGCTGTCGTGAAGTATAAAACTTGGAAAAGGTGTGATCCCTCGGAAGCATTAATCACAACAAAATTAAATGAAAATTGCAGACTCGGTTTGATTGAGTATGTACATTAGGGATAATGAATAGGTGCGAAGTCCCTCACGCCCCAAGCACCGGCTTCAGCGGTACTTAATTCTTAACATTTTATAGTGCTATGGGAAAATTCTGGAAACAAAGTGATCCCTCGGAAGCATTGTTCACAACAAAATAACATAAGAATTGCAGACTCGGTTTGATTGAGTCTGTACATGAGTGATAATGAATTAGTTCAACATAACTCACGAGTGACCCCCGCACGACCCAGTAACCCATCCTCGTCCTTTCTGTCTGCTCTGTAGGGTCCCTTCTATATATTTTAGTATAACTCATTAAAATACAATGTTAAACATTTTTGAACAGGCTCAGTCAAACCAAGCCTGCAACATTTTCAATTTTGCCGTGTTGGACTTTCTTCGGTGATTCTGTTTTTTCTATTTTCCTGTAAAATTTACAGAGAATAACTGAATAGTAGAAGGATTTTCATTAGTCATTTTAAAATTGCAAACTGAAGTCCGAAATTCCATTGGTCATTCTTAAATTAGTCTGATAATCTAAAGGGTATTTCTGAAAAGTATACACGTCCAAATTATAAAATAATCTAAAGGAGCATCGGATATTTCTTGGATATTTGAGATCTGTGAACTTCCTCCCAATAAATATTTTACAATGCTTTAAAACTTTTCAATAAATATCTAGTGATCATGATTATCTTATTAAACATAAGAACTTACCGATTTATAAATGAAATTCTGAAATAGAAAGACGACCAATAGTTCACGTTCACGATCCCGGAAAAGCATGTGCATACCAAAAGACACCATGCAAGTTCAAGCCATTTCCCCGCGTCCGAGTATCTTTTTGAAGATACTTCGTGTTTAGAAATGAATGTGTATGCACTTTTATGTATTTTTATAACTGTTTCTTTAAAGAATAGTTATTGAGAAAAATGAAAGAACCAATCACGTTATATTATATACAAGAGTAATTAGCCAACCATGTACGGCTTCTAGATCATTGCCCTGTCAATATATTAAAAAGGGTCACGTGGACCTCCATGCCCAACAAAGTAATTGTTGTCGGGTCATTACGATACAACAACCTAATTTTTGTGGGTGGTTCACATAGTTATTCTTATTCGTTTTGGGGTATTGGTGGTCAGGCGCTCTTGGGGTTGTTGACTACAAATTACTGGCTGTTTGGTATCATTCTTTGTTGCCTTAAGTAGAAATCTCAACTTCACAATGAAGTATGTTTATCGAGTTATGCATACAGAATTATAATCGGATTAATTTTGATATTAACGTCGAATGATAGGCTCTACCCATGACATAATAAGAATGATAGCATAAGAGAATTTCAAGTGAATTCATTTCTCCTGTAGGAAAGTAAAACAACAATTCATTGACATCACATTTTCACTTAACGACTGTAAATTTTCCATGCACGCACAAACTTATCCCGAAGTTCTGCAATAAATTTCAGATAAATTGTCAATGCTGTCGTCTAAATATGTACGATTGATAAAGAAATGTTAAAAAAATGAGTGTATTTTACTATAATCTGGCACCATTGAGATGTGAACTATATTAGACAGTAATATCTGATTTGATGTATTTGCCTTGTCAAATTCTTTACCATCAAAAGTCAAGAAAGATATTTAGCTTGAGAAAGGCATGATTTATGTTTCTTTAGAATAATATATGAATGGATGGCGCATCAATTATATAAGCACCTTCAGTTATTTTTTCATTTTCAACCAGATGCAATCCAGTTGGTTATGTATGTTTTAGACCACTATCGATTTTTAATTTGGTCGTTAATAAACTATTTAAATTGGTATATCTGCTTACAATATCAATACAGTTTTACAGTCATATAGATATATAATATTATTATTATATATATAATTAATTATGCAAAATAAACTTTGTTTTATATTTTAATGTGTTAAGACTTCATTATAGGTGCAACAATATTGTACTTAAACAGTATCACGTTAAAATAGACCTTTGAGATTATTCCTTTATAACTTTCTATCATTATTTCGGATCTGCAAACTATGTATGCTCTGAAAAAAAACATTTATCGGTCAGAAATACAAAATGAGTGTATCAATATAAAACACGGAAATATGATACATATTCTTACTAATAAGCCATGTAAAAACGTACCTACATCAATAGAGCAGCATATGCATATATCGCAGAACATTAGTTATACAATCTCAAAGAAAGATCAGAAATATTAAACAACATATTTACTGTTATCATATTTCATTTAAGAGGTAGTTAATGATCAGATAGACGCCCTTTCCCATATACTTAAAACGTTTATATCAGCAATTTAAACAACCGATTTACTGTTATCATATTTCATTTATGAGGTAGTTAATGATCAGATAGACGCCCTTTCCTACATTCTTAAATCGTTTATATCAACAGTTTACAAGACAGATGTATAATTGCTACAAAAATAAAACATCAAAATAAAACGTGTCAAATATTTGTTGTTATTTGTTTCCTTGATTCTTTAAAGGAAGATAATTAAGAAAAGGTAAAGTTATTTTCACATGTTTTTTTTTATAAAAGTTAACCAAAGCAAAGAACAAAAATAAACAATAAAAATAATAACAAAAACGTAAAATATGATATAAAACGCATGAAAATCTTTAAAGGTAAATCATTCACATTATCACGTTAACATTACTCACTTCATTGGAAGTAGTTGTCAAAGCATTTTCCATTTATATTTTTTTTTTAAATTAGGTGACACTATCAGGGGAAACATAATAAGTAAATAAAATGAATATTCTGCATTCGCAGGAAATAAAACCAGGTAAAAGCAATATATAAAGCCTATTTACCAAACGATAGCAAATCCTATGCGTAGGAAACAACCATCCAGGCAGTAGGCAGGTGGTGTCTGTTGATTAACGTTAACACTGCTATGTCTGTTATGTTATTTACACGAATTAAACCGCAAGTCATGTAAGAATTTTTATTAGAATTATTTATTTTAACAGAAATAGAATTCTCAACTTTCATATTGTGTGGGCTGATATTGAGAAATTTAAAATTAATTCCTAGAAAGCCATTATTGTTTTAGTGTTTTGTCGTTCTTAAATGTGATGACACAAAATTTTCACGTGACACTCCTCTAACATTATGCCTTCGTTATTAGATTACATGATGAGCGATTTATTTTCCAGAGATTTCGTTCGAAAACGATAGAAAATGCGGTTTAAATATAGCAAAACAAATTGTTTAGTGTTTGTGTTGTAAGTTAAAATGGACTTCACAGAATTGTTTTGACATGACGGGACTGGGAATATTGTTTCGAGATGTTATATCATCAGCTTTTGGTCTATATTAATAATTTGAGTGAAATTTTCTACAATTCGCTCATCCCGTTTTTTCCAGAATAACTATTTTGATATTGGCTTTCACTTTTCACACGTTCTATAAATATGGTCATGACAAACGTTTGGCAATGCACTTTTACGAATATCATTTCCTTTTTGTCACATACCCAAAATAAAGATGATAAACAGTAAATAAAAATAACTTTATGTTGAAACGTATGTAGTATTACTCTATATTTTATAATTTAAATGTCATATGGCTTTATAAAACACCTGCGCTGTCGTTTATGCGATAAAAGTCATTACGTCGTATATCCAGATTGATAGATTAAAAGAAACATTTGAAAATTCAAAAGTGACATTACTCAAGATGAAAATAGACAACTGTGCATACTTCAAGTAAGTGAGTATCCTTACCCTCAACAGTTTTCGTAAGATGTGACATGCAGTCTTAAATAATATGTATACTTCGCTATTGTTTGATAACAATGCAAAGTGGTTCACATACGAAATTATCTAATGGAATGAGAGCCAGTGAAATATCTGATATATTATCAAATAGATGTGCAATCATTTGAACTTCCACGTCTCATATATACACATAGGAATAAAGTTCCTTAAAATAACCCTGAATCCATATGTTATGACGGTCTAGTGAGTTACTTTTAAAACCAGGCAATACACACTAAATGAATATGTATTTGTCTTGAAGTTAAATATCTTAAAGAAAAGGTTATTGCCAGTACTGTTTTATACAATATTGTACATTTTTGCCATACTATTGGTTTCAATGACTGAAAAGTCAATTATAGTGTAAATAATAATAAAGAATAATTATAAACTATACAGCATGACGCCAATTCACATTAAGTGATAATAATAATAATAATAAATTTATGTTGGCGCGCATATAATATAACACTGATATCGCTATATTTTATAGCGCAAATGACGTCATGCAACTAGTTTTTAGACTAGTGTATGATCGTTTTTGTCATATGGCTTTATAACAAGCCTGCGTTGTAGTTTATGCGTTGTCCCTATGTTTCCAGACTGATAGATGAAAATAAAACACTTGAATCTTCAGAAGTGACATCATTTAAGATGGAAATAGAGATAGAATGACACTATTGCATACTTCAAGTAAATTATTATTTTTTTCCACAACAGTTTGTATTTATTTATTCAAATAATGTACAAATGTGACATGCAGTATTAAACAATATGTATACTTTGCTATTATCGGATAACAATGCATACTATGCCACGTTTAATTCCGAATTTATCTAATGATATCAGAGCCAATTTTGTCATTGCGACGAGTGAAATCAAGGTCAACCCTGGCATTCATGGCTGTATGAATATGAATAAAAGACGAGTTCAACAAGGCAAAGGTAACGTTCACAGGACGCAAATCATTGTTGGAGAATGTTAAAAAAAATCTTTATTCAAAATAAATATATGACACACTTTCACATACAGAGTGTGGCGTTCTATACTGGATGTTTAAGTCGTCTACTGTCTGACATTCCTACAATTTATTACATTATTGGCCTCATATATGCCAGTGTCACGAACTATGATAATGGATATTACACCGGAACATAATGAACACAACACAAAATTATGAATCCATCTTAAGCCATGGAAATATTTTATCAAAGTATCAAACCATTTTGGTTATGGATGAATGATTGTGCTTATACAGTAACACGTGAATCACAATTTAAAGGAAATACAAATATGACGTTTTGGGATATAAAGAAGGAATCAGAAAACGATCTGTGGTCAATATATATAAAAATGAGTTATTACCTCTAAGATTATTAGTATGCATGAAAACTTGCCAGATGACTCTTTATACTCTGATTTGATTGCTGAGTTCATACTTCAGGATGATAAATAATTTGTTGCCTGTTTGATATGGCTTCAATTTTGTAATAGAAATATTATTTTTAATAACTTTCAGCCTATGTGCTTTATGAAACAGAATCAATGGTAAACAATTATTACAGATTGTGATTAAAGACGACTTAAATACGGGCATTCATTATCATGCTTTATCGTGATATTGGAACGAAATCCTATTCTTGTTGTATGGTTAAATACATACATTGTGGCATCCTCTGATACACTTTGTAACAATTTCAGTCGTATTACAAATTGATCAAAATATTGCAACTGAAAAATATGAGGTGTCATACCAACGAATAAGATGGAAGTACAGCATTTAGGAAATAATAATTGTATTGCACATGCGACAAAAATAATTTTGAACTCTATAATTGAATTTAAAGGGCAAACTATTCAGTCAAGATGTATGTTACATATTTGAATGTAAGTATATATAATTCATTAGATCAAATGATATTACTGCTTATAGCATTGTCGGTAAAAATAATTCAAATTCGATATTCATTTATAGAATTTCCAAATAATAAAATATCACGAAAAGATAATAATTGTATTATGTTTCTGACTCTATATCATATCAGGTTGCACAATTGTCATTCATGGTCTTGATGGCCAACAGAAACTATGAATCCTACTGGTCAAATATGTATTCTTTAGATATTGACAACCGACGATAGAAATCAGCAAGTGAGGTTTTACCATGTCTTGAACATTGTAAATACTTATACAAACACAACCATACATTTTAGGGTGCCTAACCGCGTTGATAAGGAAAATGTCACATCAATCTAAGGGAAACAAAAGACATATCATTTCATTCAAACACCAGATAAAATCGTAAACTCAAAATGGTTGACAAAGAGCATTCGAGACAGAAAAATTAATTGCAGTTATGTATATACATGTGCATTGTCTATTAATATACATATGTTTATTACTACTTGTTAAAACAAAGTCTTCTAGTTATCACGGCAACACATGTAATGAAAAAAAAAACTTTCATATCCTCCAATCTATAGTTTTGAGTGTTATTTAACTCATAAGAGTTAATAAATTATACACGTAGTCAAATTGTACTTGAATATGTTAAGCGTTCAGTTTGACCAGCAGTTATTACATAGCTGAATTTTAAGTACCTTATTTCATTCATTTTACGTTATAATTCCTACATGCAACCTCAATCAAATCAAAATCAAGTGTACGTTTTTTTTTCGGAGTATTAGAAATAGTTTGTCTTGGTTACAAATATAATACATGTTTTGTTATTTTTCTTCTGTGCAACAATTCGTAAGATAATATCATTGATATTTGAAAAATCCACTCTTTAACACCTTCATATAATCGTCTTATAGTATAATAAGTACTGAAGTTGAGTATGTATAAAATATCATTTATAAATTAGTTATTCCTTGACGGATCGAATTAATTAATGAAATGTTTAATACCTGAAAGAAATTTAATGGCAAATGTTTTCATAAATACTACATATGAATGTTTGCCCGATGATTAATGTAAATTTGAGTCACTAATCGTCAAGGAAAATTTTGATAATACATACTCTTCTTTCTTATTTGCCCAAACAATAATGATACTTACTGAAGTTTCAAGTTCTTCATTTGATTTATACGTCTAGGCACTTATCGAGTTGCAGCTATTTTAGAGTCATTCATTTATTTTTGATACTATTGCCGGAGGGTCAGATGTTTATATTGAAATTGATTTGTAAAGATATAAATGTCACTTCTTTACGTAGAAAATATATTATCTTTACCAATTGATGCAATGCCTGAAGTTAAATGAAAAAAGTTAGTAAATGTTGTCTAAGTGTTGTTCATTCCAAAGTGTCCGACTTGCTTCTAGACCAAATACCAGAACCGTACAAACTGTCAATTAATTACAGCTGTATAAACACTTCTGGGAATTTTATTTCACCACTTTGAAGCCTTATAACTTTACACAAAGAAATTTAAGAAATGTTATACACAATTAGTTATGCCTTTTATATCGTTGACATACACTGAAATATATCTAATAATCAGTTCGCACTATGTATATTAAGATATGCTTAATTTTATTTCTCGTTATACACTAACTTTTAAATATATTCTCCTTTTAACTGAACGAAATGAATTTATCTATTTTCGTCATGCACATTGACATAATATGCAATCTATTTTAACAAAATGTCTTAAGATATACATTTGATTTATCAAAATAAGTCAACAAGAAAACAGGATAATGGGATATTATTCATTGGTTTTATTATTCAAATTGGAATCGTACTGTTTTTCATTTCATGTTCATGGGGAAAATGGCAATTGCAACAGCACCGACACCGTTGAAAGCATCATAATGGACAAATAAATGGTTTTCATGAAAGCTTTTGTCATTGTCAATCTGTAAATATCATTGTTTTATTCTTTTGTCATCACAAGCGTAATACTATATAGTCGTTGCTGAATAAATATTTCTATATACCGGAAATAATTTAATAAATAACACTTGCACCTCAAATATCTAACATGAAATTTCGCTACATTTGCCAGAAATAGACTATTTCATTGCTATTTTCTTAAAATTGTATCGATTTGAGTAATTTGTCGTAACATTCTGAAAGCCAATCCTCAAGCAGTTGATATTTAGATTTAACAATTTAAATTGTACTTAGATTCGTGAATGCTCTCTGAGAATGAACATTCACCTTTAAATTTTCTAAAGGTTGAATATTTTATTTTTATATAAATCGTTTCATATAATTGTCAAAGCAAAGGAATTATAGTTGAAAATGATATTTGCCGAGAATAAAACATTAAACAATAAAGAAACCCTATCGATACCTCTAATTTATTGGCCCGCTCTCTATATTAAAATAAGTAAATCGGACGATTCGTTTCCTGATCTTCTATTGTTAGAAACGAACGTAGCTGACATGTTAGAAATAGCTCTCGTGCTGCTGTTTTAGAGAAGGCTTCATAGTGATATGATGCACGTATCCAAGATAAAAGTACTGAAATACTTAGTTTGAAACAACACATAATTTTTCAACACAACTACTCTTTCATTATCACTTGTTACCTGATGGTGAATGCTGATATTATTTTTATCTATCTGTCGACGTAACCCAGTCGGCAGTTACTTGTATTATAGGAGGGGTAATATATCGACTGACACAGACACAACAAATGC
Organism: Ruditapes philippinarum; assembly: GCF_026571515.1. Taxonomy (NCBI): domain Eukaryota; kingdom Metazoa; phylum Mollusca; class Bivalvia; order Venerida; family Veneridae; genus Ruditapes; species Ruditapes philippinarum. Next base: position 57,159 of record NW_026861032.1, read on the forward strand.
AAATATCTAAAATATCCAAGATATTTATTAAAGAATATATTTACACAATATAAATATATTATACAACTATAACATGAAATGGTCAAATAAGAAGTGCCATTAACAATTATAACATAAGGTTGAGTGTGTGATACAGGTATGTAATTATAACTACATGTACAATTAGGTAAGTATTCCAGGTAAGTATTGTAAGTAAACATCTCTATAACTTATCAAAAACTTCTATAAATATACCAATAAAGACATTCTGTAATAATTTAATAATCTAAATTAAAACTCTCAAAGATTACTAACCTGAAATATCCAAGATATTTATTAAAGAATATATTTACACAATATAAATATAATTATACAACTATAACATGAAATGGTCAAATATGAAGTGCAATGGAGCATCACACAACATACCCGAACATAGCATATTAAGTTTACGGGTGACAGGTTAGTAACAATGAGAGATAGGAATAATAGAAATATAGAGAGATATAACGGTATATGATTAGGGGTCAAATAACATGTAACGCATTTAGATACAGTTAATATATTTTATTTGAAATGATTAACAAAATATAAGGCAGTGTACATTTTACATAAATTCTTATCCTACGACATATCTGTGCTGAAAATAATCCAAAACAGATTGTTGCATTTAACCAACTTGTTCAAGACAGTTTATCTAATAATTAAATGCACGTACCGAACTTGTTGTTTCAAATGTTAAATATTTTTCCATTGAAGAAAGTAGGTTTCGAAATAGCTTTTTTCTTGGATACAAAGTAGAATACGAGGATTGTTCATAAAGAAATAGAACAAAACCTCTACTTTTAACACCTATAATGAGTGTATTAAGATTCCAGTGATTATGCTCAGATGAATTGTATTTTAGTATCAAATAGTTTAAACATAGCTGTCTACACACAATTAAAGTATGTTTATGTTTAGAAGTATATGTACATGAAAAGCTATATACGACTCTTAAATTGGAGTTTTTAATTTACTGATATACTGTGCATATTTTACGGAGGGAATTAACATAACAGCTACCGATCATTTGGAATTGTAAACATTGTGCTATTAAAATGTCCGAAGTATTTGATATTTTTCTTTATATTTATACAAATAAAAATGATAAAAATATCATAAGTAATGTACAATATAAATCATTGTAGTAATAATTAAAGCTTTATTGTTTTTTCTTACTAAAATGACTTTCTATAAATAATATCATTTTCAATTAAATGTATGCCCCTTTGGACAAGTATTAAGAACACCTTAATGACTTAATATTTTCACTTTATGACCGTAATGTTTCTATGCAAGTACGTTATTATCCTGCATGTCTGGACTGATTTGACTGGGTAAGTTCAGCAATAAATTTCGTTTGAATTGTCTGTGTTGTCGTTTTATGAAGAGACGATCCATAAAAATACTGTATTTCATGACATTCTGGCACCATTGTGATCTGAACTAAATAAACTTGCAAGAAAATCAGACAGTAATATCTGATTTGATGTATTTGTCTTGTCAAATTCAATACAACCAGCAGTTTAGAAATATACTTAGCTTGAATAAGACATAAATGTTCTTTTTGAATGATATAATGAATCACTCAGCTATACAAATTTATTAACATCTTATTCTGGTTCTGATGCTTACTGAATATATCTAAACATTTCCCACTCATGTAAAGAAACCAAGGCACTCGAAATCTAAGCAAGTGCAATATATTTTTCACACTAGTGTTAATTGACAGACATACATTTAGCAAATACTCAAAACGAAACAAAATGTAAAAATGTAACGGAAAACGTATAAAACTATTACAACAACAGTTTTAAAATGTGATTACAGCCAAGAAATGCGGTACCTGACATTAACAATTACATTTAAAAAATACCTAAATAGATACACAATATAATAAAAATAAAGGAAACATGTTTGAATTTATAAAATATTAGATAAATGAAAATAATTTTGTATAAAGACAATATGTCCAAACAGCCAATGTATTATGGTATCTTTGTTTCGCGCAATTCCGTAAATAAAGTTAGATATTTTCCTTGTCAGTGTCAAGTTGTCTTTCTTCAAAGTCTGGACAGTATCGACCTGTTTATCTTTATGATGTTTTAGTATAATCTGTATCTTGTTTAGGATAGTTGATGATGTAGACAGACTTATCTTAACAATGTCAGTATCGATCAACTTAGTTGAATATTTCTTTCCTCAATCTTATGAAACACACTTACCATTTCATGTTTAAATGTTGAATTCTGCTTAAGCCGGTACTAAGGGGCGTGAACGGTAACTTGCACATTCCATTTCCGTCCATGAATGGACCGAGCCTGTAACATTTTCAATTTTGTCAACTTGTACGTTCTTTAGGGATACCTTCTTTCTCTCTATTTTACTTGTATTACTTTTAATCAGACATTGATGTAATATGTTTTGAAATGATTTTAAGACACAAAAACATCTACATAATACAACACAATGTTAAGCTGTTATATAAATAATTTTGTGTATAAAATGAAGGGTATATTAAATATTTTTATTTTCAGATGTAAGCTTTTAATGATTTGCTACAAATTAGTAAAATTTTCCTCGCATTATAGTTACTGTAAATATATTTTATTGTTTATGATCGTTTAAATTGAAGTACGACATATGAAATAAGGAATACATTTTAATATCTGCTAACGTATACTTATTTATTTTTCATATTAAAGTTGCAATCAAATATTATTTCATTTGAAATTAGGTGGCAATAAAAGGAGAAAACAGCAACAAGTAAATCAAAACTTATTTTCTGCGTACGTAAGAAACAATTCGCCAGGTTTAGCAATATTTAAAGGCTATTTAATTAACGAACGATAGCAAATTCTATTCATAGGAAAGGACTATCCAGGCCGTAGATTAACATTGCTATATTTTTATTTAAATCACACTAATGCAACTGCAAGTCATGTTAGAATTTATATTAGATTCATTTTAACAGAAATAGAATTCTCAACTTCCACATCTGCGGATGTTTCAAAATTCTAAATTGTACCAGTTCATGTTTAATGTTGAATTCTGCTTAAGCCGGTGCTAGGTGGCGTGGACGGTAACTTGCACTTTCCAGTACCGTCCATGAACAGGCTCAATCAAACCGAGCCTGCAACATTTTCAATTCTGCCGTGTTGGGCTTTCTTTAGGGATTCTGTTTATCTCTATTCCATTTTGTGTGGGCTGATATTGAGGAATTTATAATTCCTAGAAAGCCTTTAAATTTTGTCCTTCTAAAATGTGATCATGCCTCGTAATTAGTTTAATCTAATACAGAAAGGATAATCAAATAATCGTACAAATAATTAAGAAGTATATTGAGAAAGAATCTCTGAAGCGAATAATTGAGTAATATGAATATTTATTTGAAACTCGGCGTTTTGAATATGAAGCACAAATTGATGTGAATAATGCTAATAAATGATGCTGAAAAAACAATCTCCGTTTTTTCTTGAATGTATGAACGGCACATATCTGTGTCATCGCTTAGGTGTTGAAGAGTAACATGATATTAGTTTGTTGATTTTAGGATTCAATCCTGAAATCCTTTAAAAGGTATAACGGCAAATATCCTGTAGCTACACTTATACAACTCTGGGTAAGACTGATCAAGTCTTCATACGAGCATCATTTATTCGTATCATGGAACACCTGATCCAGAAAATTAACCCTTAATCTGCAGAGGGCAACTGTCACCATTTTTCTTTGAAAATATATCAAAATAGAGAAGAACAAAATCCCCCTAAAGAAATTTCAACACGATAAAATTGACAATGTTGCAGCCTCAGTTTTTCTTGGACGGTATTGGAAAGTTTAAGTTACCGTCCACAACCCCTAGCAGAATTCAACATTAAAGCACAAAAATGGTGAACTTTTGAACATAGAACATCCGCAAGACTGATAAATTAACAGAAATATTTGAAAACTGCAGAATTTTTTTTACACAGGGCAAACATATGATAGCAAATTAGAAGTATGTATATCAAAATTAAATGTTTGATATTTTTTCTTTCAACCGTTTGTATTAACTTACGTAAATGATGTATAAATAAGTCATTTAATATTGTCGGATAACAAGTAGAATGCCATATTTATTTTTATTTTGAGGCATTTAAAAAAACACAGGATGAAGTAAACAATTTTTTTTCTGACTGACTTAAAGCTTTCGGAAAGCCGATGGTTTTATTCAGGCACCTACATGTGTTCAGTCATTAAGTTTTGGATTAATAAACGAATACTTAAAACACATGAAACACATCTTAGATATATGTTATTCATCAATTAGAATTCATTAAAAAAATCGCCTTGAAATGTCTGACATGACTGCACATTTGTCTTTTTCATAAAAATATTTTAGATACTAACCCATGATGTCGGTAATAAAAGTTTGGTTGCACATACTTGTTAACCATTGCAACAAAATACACGAATATATTAACATAATATATATAAAAAACAATGAAAGAATATAAAGATAAAATAATAGCATATAATTTTGCCATGTGAAACATATTTAAAGAAAAAAAAATAGTTTAGCTCTGTTTGCCTGATAAACAAAGCAATAATAACTTTATGTTATTGTTATGCAATATTATTTCTAGTTCCAATGTGATTCTCACAGTATTTTGTTAAACGTTCACAAAATATTTTTATTCAAAGTAGTCCCCCAAATGAAAAGTTGAGCTGCGCCATGACAAAACCAACATTGTGCGTTTGCGACCAGCACGGATCCAAACCAACCTGCGCATCCGCGCAGTCTGATAAGGATCCACAATTTTCACTTACAAACCCTATTAAAAGTAGAGAAACTAATAACGAACAGCATGGATCCTGATCAGACTGCACGGATGCACAGGCTGGTCTGGATCCATGCTGGTCGCAAACATACTATGTTGGTTTTGTCATGGCGCGGCTCATTTATGAAACAATATCAAATACACATGTTACAACAATTTCTGTTATTCTATCTTCTCTGATTATGTTAAAAAAGTTTCTACTGCATTAATTTGGCAGAGAATGGCGTTCTGTTCAGGATGTTTTATTCACATACTGTCTGACATTCCTACAATTTATTTCATTTTTGACCTTGTTGGTGCCAGTGTCATGAACAATGGACATAATATCGCAACATGATTAATACAACACAATTGATGCATCCAGTTTAAGTCATGGCAAACATCATATAATGGTGTCAAATCATTTCGGTTTCGGGTAATTTGTATGCTTAAAAAGGAATTTTAGAACTACAATTGAAAATAATACAAATATAACGATTTGATACAATGATACAAGGAATTAGAATGTGATATGTGGTCAATATATATCAAAATACCAGTGTCAATATATATCAAAATACCAGTAATTTCGTCCACAATTAAAATTATAAAATTTAAAATTGGACTTGTCAGATGTTGTAAACAGTTATGTTGTCACTTTTAACAATGCCGTTACAGGTCAAAATTAACAGTTCTTTGTCCGTGCTTTTTAATATGTGCTTTCAAAAGAAGTATCTATAGATTATTATAAAATGGTTGCCTAAATAGTTCAAAGTGAGTCAGTGTTGTTATACTAATGCTTCATTTGTTTGACTTATTTACAGGAAATTAACTTGTATTCTTACCAAGCTTAATACTGTTGGTATATGTTTTTTTTGTATTTTATTATTGAAATACCTTAAACTGTTAACATACTAAGCCTTATAAAATGGTAGTCCAATACCCATTCCTGATATTGTTATAGCATTTATTTATTATTGAGAACGCTTTCGCATATTTGACATATTTCATTAAAATGGCACGTTGTTACAAAATCTCTATATTTTGAGAAGTACAATTACAACCAAAATATAACGAACAGGCTTGACAAACAGGCTGATCACTTTATTCTCTATGTTGTTGGGTTTTATTTTAGGTTGTGTTTATGTTGCAATGGTACAAGGCGTGATCTTTAAAACAGGATTATTAATTGATTTTGTGTATAATTTTTGACATTTTTCAAGGTTATTGACCTTTCTGGCGCCATAAAGTCATGAATGATGGAATATTTCTGGCTGCATAAAGCGTGCTGTAACAGACAACAGAATAACCACAATCATTGTAATTCATGGCAGATTCTTAAGTAAATATGTCAAACTTGTCTAGGTTTTGTGAAAGATAACTTGATCACAATTTCTGAAAAAGGTCAAAACTTTACAGTCTTTGGCTTATATGAGAAATAATTTTAAATCACTTTCATTTTTGTAGTACATGACATTAATATCAACAACATGTAGATATGTGAAGGAGAATTTTACCGAAAGAAGCCGTCAAAGAAATTTAAAAACAACAAAGTTACTTTTAATTAACAACATACATTTATTGTTACAATATCATTTCATTCTTAGTAATTATTATAATAAAATAAATCTAAAAATGTAACCTGTATCTATGATATTGGGTCATGAAATCATATCAATATAATCTTTGCTGAACGTTGAGGTGGTGTTTAGTGGTTTACAATAAAATAATCGTCACCTCTAGGTCAGCATGTAAGCATGTTTTGGTTAGATTTTGTATTACAAAATTGTTAATATGTAAATCAAATGATTTAAGAATGACATGTATATTTGCCTATTATAATTTAATGATCTAAGATACAGTCATTATCCTTGATTTTGTTGATAGGGTTTGACGAAATGTAATACTTTTAAATAGTTTCCTGCTGGGCTCCTTACCGATTGGCTTGTGTGAAGTTGCTGAGCTGTGTTGCTGGTGGCAAACATTAAAATGCAAACCTTCCTTGTTGATTTTATTTTTGTTTTCATATTTTTGTAGATAGTACACATTGAAATCATATTTATTTAGAGATAATAATATGCTCTACTTTGGTATTTCAAAGTACTGGTAATTTCTATACATTCCCTTTTTACGATGTAAAATAAACATCTTCTAAGTACACAGTCATATGGCATCCATGATTTGTTTTCACACACTAAAGGTAAATACAGTACGAATGTATATTATCAATAAAAAATATCTTATTAAGTTGAACAGTTACTGGGAATGAAGCTTTCAAACATATTGTGTACATTCTCTTAAAACATTCAAATAAGACATATTTGGTAAGAACTTCCAAGATGTCAATAAAATCCAATAATTCGAATTTACTTAAAAGTGAGCATACTAGTATATCATTAGATGTAAAAAAGCACAAAAAATCAAAAACAAAATTTTTAAAACATCCATTTAAATTATTATTGACATCCATTATTTTTCTTAAAATAAAATGTACCAAGAAATTGCAAGAAATTTCAGAACTATAGGAAGTGTACAGTACTTCTTTCAAACTTCCCTATTTAACATTTCAATAAAAAGTTATATTTAAGGACATATTCAAGAACAAAACAGGAGCGTTATCAATGTGACCCGGAAAAGCGTTTATAAACAATTTCGATTAATTTACGCGCTTAAAACAAATGAAACCAATGAAATAAAGTTTTGCACAAGCACTTGATAGTAAAACGTCGCTTTTGTTTTTGCGTTGCAGACACAGAAATATACGTAATTATAGTATGTTTCAAATGTATTAATTGTAAATAATAATACTATTATTCATAAAAATTGCACAATTTCTGACAAATTACTCAACATATGAATGTTTGATGGAGAAAAATGAATAAATGGTTGTCCGCCATTTGGATCGGTACTTTTTAACATGAGGAGGGGCGTTAAGGGACAATTCACTTAAGGTATTTGCAGTGTTAGTTAGTTGTAATTCTGTAACTTCTATCTATCTGCAGCTAACATATTGATCAATAAAACATTTAACTTTTTAAAACAATTTTCAAGGAAGCAGAGAAAAGTATATCACTTCTCATTTTGAAGTAACAGTTTGGTTTCATAAAAGGCACACTTACTATCACAAAGCTTCAAAATGACTAATGTCAATCTAATTATAACTTAGAATAGCATTAACTAATGTCAGGTTATTTCTCTTTTAGTAAATTGTTTCTATTTATATATCATGCCGAAAATGGCAAAGACAAACTACAACGAATGCATGACAGTTAAAGAAATATTACGTTAAATCCAATACGATTATTTTATATCAAATTTTAAATGAATTTAGGAGTGAGTTTCAATAAAGTAGAAGAATAATTGACATTTAAGAGTAATCAAAATTTCGATTTTCGGATTAAGACATAGCGTTAAAATATCCTGCATATATTCTTTGTTTTCGTGTAATATTCATATGTTACTAAATAATTGTTATTAAATGGTAAAAGCTTCAGTGTCGATTGTGTATGTTAAATTTAAAGTGTGACCAAATTTTACATTGTTTCTTGATATCACAGACCTTTGAGTGAAGTAGATGATAAAATCAAGCGCTTATTTTAGCGGAAAATAAATATAACAATATACCACAATAAAATAATGATGACAAAAACAAATATCAGAGGAGATATAAACTTATATAATATAAATATAACTGTCTGAAAATGGACTTTCTTCATCTTCATCTTGAATGAAGACACGTCAAAGTCACTCCCGTTCCGAACTTGAACACAATTGAATAAAATTCCATTTGTTGCCCGCCGAGTCAAAATAACAGTCATCAAAACATTTTAAAGTTAGAGCGCTGTATAAGTTTTAAAACGTTATAATAGCTGGAAAAACTTTGTGTCATGTTCTGTGTGTACTTGCTTCTAATAATCCAATCTGCTGCGTATAATTGTAAAATTAAATGGCTTTTACTTTTGTATGACATTTGTATAAAGCGTGTAAAAGATACATCATTGAAATTTTGACAATTTTTTGTTTTAGATATATAACAACTTTCTGAAATGCATAAAACGTTATTAAATTCCGTAATTATGAGGACAATCTTGTTATTTTAGTAACATTTCAAGTGTGTTTCAAATTCCATTCTTAATCACGTAAAAGGCGTTATTCGTTCAAATATCTCAAATTGTCATTGTCATCATTTCTATCAATTATATCTTCATTGGAGATCCCTTCAATGCTGCAATATTGAATAATGACTAAACCTGAAAGAGAAACATTTTGTTCTGCAGCTGCTTTTCGTTTATTGCAATTTCCATACATTTTAATTATATATATATATAATGTCAATAACAATTTATTAAGTATATATAAAAGTGTCAAACTTGTGTGTGCAGTAAAAATTATACTATAGAAATAAGAGGCTTATCATAATTTTGCATTTTAACATGGTAATATCAATTGTATTTTCCTGATTTCTTAGAAGTATTATTTTGATATAATAACGTACTGTTTTAAGGAAAAGCCTCATAATCATTTACAAAACATCTTTCTTTTAGGTTCAGGATTAGGAAAAAGTTCAAATAAAATATAGTTTTAAAATGATTACCTCCTTTATTATCAATGTTATCCAATAAATTGTTTTATTTCTACAAATATAAAAACATCCATGACTTCTATCGTGAATTATTTTCTCTGTGACGTAATACCAGCCACTTCAAATGTTGTGTGTCAAGTGAAACAGAGAAAAATCACGGTATTATCTGCCTTATTGATCTCCGATTGTAACTGCAGATCTTAAAATTGTCTCATTTACTTAATGCAACACAACATTGTATAGACCAATTTGCAAACTGTGATGCAGTCAAAGAGCAGGATGTATTTTCAAATTATTCGCAAAGAAATATAGATGCATTTTAAGTAAATGTTAACTTTTTATTTCAAAATGAGTATTAGCGATTTCCACAAGATAACTGGGTTCTATTTTTACTAAGGTATATGCTCTTTTCAGAGAAAAGATATATTAATCAGTTTTTTACTTATTTTTACTATTATTTGTTCCATGTTTATATAAACATACTAAAAGAATATCTAAATACATTCTGCAAAGTTTTGTGCAGAAACTTGATTGTTAGAGCTGGGATTTATAAAAATGGTAATATGATTGTATGTAATGAACTTGACACTTATCACTTGACAGATTTGGAGGAATGATAAAATAAACACGTTAATATTTAATTATTTTTAATCGCAAAACTGAGTCAATGGTACATGTAAGTGCAGATGGGAAACATAAATAACAAACTCAAGGACACGTTTTTATTTTCACTTTATCATTCATTTATTATTAGCTCGAAATTTAGGTCTGGTTTTTGAATGGTTAAAACGATTACATATTTATTTAATTATTCAGCGTATTGGCCTTTGTTTCTGACGTTTTATGAAGATGTGTCTTATTTTATGTATGTATATTTCTCGACATTGTGGCTCCCTCGTTTAGCACAATAAATCAACTTGTAAAAATTTGTTAGAAATACTAAAAAATTAAATTTAACTCTTTTCCCCGGAATGAAATGTCTCGTAAAATTTTTTTAAAACAAAAAAAATGAAAAATTTTAAAACCACAGAAAAATTTAGTTTGGAAATTATAGCAAATACTGATTGTGTGATATACTGAACTTAACGGAACGTATTCAAATTGAAAGTAAATGGCATACTTTTGAGTCAAAATAATTTGAAATATCTAGCTATTAGTATTATATTTTTTGTTATCAAGTGGAATTATCGCTAAAAGCATTGTCAGTGAAGTAAGCTCATGTCATAATTACGTAAAGAAATGCAGAATTATCAGATGCTACAGCAAGAAAATTGTACTCTGCTTTCATTTAAAGCATTCCTTTCATTTGGGGTACCCTAGTCTTAACAAATGTCTCAAGGGCAAATATGTCAAAGCAAAGTTTTTTTGAATTTATTAATAATCTTGATCTATCTGAGAGCATTAACCAGTCTGACTTATCAGATATGTCTTTGTTTGACATTTGGAATAAAGGAATTCAGATTGGACCGAGACCATATATATTGTAAATCCTTTGTCATGTAGAAAGAAACACCTTATGTGCCTTAGAATAGAAGAAGTGTCTGTAAAAATGTACACTTTTAGAGATGCTTTGTCCTATCCTTTATTTTATTGTAAAACAAGGATAATTATGTTCCATATAATTTGTCATAACATGCGGGAAGGATTGCTTTCTTTTGTTGTTGTTGTTGTTGCTTTTGTGATGTTTTGTATGCTGTTTAGTTGTTGTTTACTATAAATTTTGGAGACAATAAGTTACATGCGTAGCATTTGAATCTTTTATAATTATACAACAAATCTAATTTCTGAACGCTATCATAAAATATATAAGGATTGAATTTCCTAGTATAATGTTATCCGAAAAACGCCATATTTTCAAAATTATTTGTCGCACGATACAGAAAAGCAGTTATTATTCTTATCGATCTAGCTATTGGAGACAATCCTGAAATAAATTGTTCAATTGAATACCCTACTTTCTAGTTGACAGTTCACGTATTAAACACGTATTGTTTACTGCCAGTTCTGTGGATATTTCTTTGTTGTCTTTTTTGTATTATATATATTATGTTTTTTGAAACAAGAACTTAAGAGAACATCACACAAGTGTACAAATTTCACACATTTATGCAGTTGCTTCACCGTCATTTTTTGTTTGTTCTTGTGACATGGACTTGCCGTCGTTAACTTTATTTTATTTCTTCCATATATGTCGGTTAAAATCGAAGCCAAACATGATTTTTATTAATTTATGTGAGGAAGCTATCATTCAAGTTTAATGATCGAGTGTAGAATTTTAGAAAACATGTTATGATGTCTTTGCAAATACGTTTTAAAAAAATACGTCTCTTAAGGTGATTTGATTGTTTGCAGTTACTGATATTTTGTATACATATTGAAGATTTCTATCATAAAAGCTCTCGGTCAGACAGTACTATAATCAAAACGCTATGATACCCGAAATATTGTATACTAATTATTTTATTTATTTTTACCACTTTATGAATTAGATGACATCTCAGATAATTCAACTGTATTATATTATTGAACCTAAGCTATCGAGTCAGATAAGTATAGATTTCAAGGATAATGTACTTTCATAGAAGAATTTTGATCGTTAAGTGAAAATATTATGTGAATGAATTTGTCTTTACATTGCCCAAACGACCAATGAGCAGATCTAAAGAAATGTAATGTATTGAAAATCATTTGAAGTAAGAATGCAAATCGTAAATTATTATCATATCATATATCATACGTTTCCTAAACAAACTAAATGTGTTGCATTTTAATTATAACACTTTAACTCTTAGTTTACAATGGTTAGAGTCTATCCTCTGAATTGCCATATGGCAAAAACAAAACCAATTTAAAGGGTACATATAATGTTAATTGAAGGAACATAAGTGCACTGTTGTGCACGTTTAGAAATAAAGTCTCTGTGAAGTATTTTTTTCTACTATTGGCAGTAAAGGGTCATACAAAATAGTATTGCTCACATACCCGTGCCGATTTTGCGACTCCGTGAAAATGGTATTGGGCGGTCGTGCGTATATTTTGACGTTACGTCATTTGCGTTAAGACGCTCTAAATGTTAGGATTATATCATAAGGCGCGTCAATGAAAAATGTTTCTTAATCACTTCAAACGATCTTTATTTTTGGTATGTTATAAATAGAATATTAAATTTGTGTAAGTTCATTACTAAATTTATTGAACTCTTTGAATAAATTTATATTATGCTCTCCAGAGTCTCGCATAATATAATTTTACTCAACGCGTTCAATAAATTCAGTATTAAACTTTACACTCATACAATATCCTCTTTATCTTGCGTGCCATTTGATTCATTACTTGCGCGTTACAATAAATGTCTAAATATTGCATTATACGAGCATAACTTAGTGAATATAAAGCCTCAAGTTTATATATGGATGACATAAAAATATCAACTTTGGTTTATCTATCCCTGTATTTTATATATATCCAATACTGCTGACCAGATCTGAAACAACATAACCAAGGGTGATTTAAATCATCGTTTGAAATAATCAGTAATACACAAAAAACACCAACATGGATAACACTCATCACAACATTGACAAAAACAAAATACATTACACACTCAATCAAATAAGTCTCATTACTTATCTTTCTCTGAAACAGAACAAAAAGTTACCAAGAACGATACATACTTAAGCGAATAGAATCAGTGTTATATTGATTTTAAATGGGATTGAACTTACATCGATTACTGTAAGGCGGGGCAAAATGAATCAGTTTATGACTTTTACTGGAAACATGACGAAAGAACGCAATTCAATTAAAGCATTATGCAGTACGCATGGAACACTGTTTGGATGAGAAACATGTTTTTTTTTCCATTTTATTGATAATGATGCGGCACATATATTTGGGAAGGATGGATACTAGTTCAAGGTCTATGAAATAATTTGGCTGCTTATTTTCATCTGTTCATACATCAATGTGTCTGTGATATTCTGTTAAAGTGTCGTAACATGTGAAGTGTCTATCTACAGTGTCTTAAAAATTTTAATGAGTGATATTTTGTAACAGGAAAGCATTACCAAGACGCTCCCGTATTACGTAAGCTACTGTGGATTTCCTGAAATGTAAAAAATTAACGTTAAGGCACATTAAGTCTCAGAAATGAATATCTTTTTTTCTTTATGTAAAAGTGCAATCATGTGTTTTATTGTTTTAATAATTAATAATGGAATGAGAACATATGATATGCTGATCACCCGGAGAATATAGAGACAGATGTAAAATAATTTGTTCGAAAAAGGTAACAAAGTGTTGTTTTTTATGTTTTTTATTTTATTTTAAGTGACACCTTCTGTTGGAGAAAGACCTCAGGTAACCGTTCGTGCATTATTTAAAGAACAAACGGGCAACTTTGTACAACCACCAACGTTCCTAAAACTAGCTTCCTAACTCAAAATAATCCAAATATCCTGTCGGTAAGTGGATAACATTACAAGTATGTCGTTCCATAGTCGGTTGTCTTTTTTCTTTTGCTAGGGGATTCAGCAAAACTGACAATGTAGAGGTAAAGAAGTCTCGTGTGCTTCGAACACACAATAAGAGTGGAAGTAAGTCACTAAGCCGCTTGGCCAAGTAGGTGGCATTCAATGAAATTTCAAAGTATTTTTACCTGTCCTAATTAAAGACAAAGTATACTTTTCTTCATTTTCTTCTTCATTTATTTTTTATTTTCTGTTGTTTTTTTTACATTTTTTTGTTGGTTTTGTTTTATTGTTGTTTTTTTTATTTGTTTTTGATGTGTAGGCAATTTATACAGTTAATGGTGATTTAGGATTTTGTATGGAAAACACAAATCAATATAAGTACTACAGTTCAAATTCATGATCCCTGGATTGAGAAGTAGACACCTTAACCACTATGCCATCGCTCCACCCTTAGCGACTTAGCATCGTCAATGACTAAAGAGAGTTAAGAGACACATTTGATACGTGCTCTGAAAAAATGATATTGCGTATCGTTATGAAAAACCAACAATACATGTACCTTTATCGGACTTTGAAAAAGCAACCAAGATCATGAAAGATAATAATGCTGTGATAAAAGATATCGTGTTTAATTAGCTTGGTTGAATTCACAATGACTGATTAATTTTATTTTCGTCTTTCAGCGACACCGAAAATATCTTGGACTAAACTTCTAACGTTTATGTTCTTGTCAACAATTATGTACAAAGGAGATAAAAAATGTCTTTGAATCAAACATGCTTCGGTAATCTGTTTAATGTATCTAAAGTTAGACGAAATAGGGACATTATCAGGATTAACGTTGTGATGTTTTCTATGGTTGTTTTTATTTATTCTTTCGTTTCAAAGTAACATGAAGTTAATTAATGGAATCAGGCGGACGACACATGTTTCTCTGACAATTATCTGATTGAACAAGCAATCATAAAACAAACTTAATTTCAGTTAGTGAGGTGCTTTTAATTATTGTGAATGCTTTGAAGGCAAAAGAAGAAGATTTCGTTAAAACAATTCGTGTAAGAAACATTCATACAAATGGCAACCATTTTAATAAGTGTTGCTGCATTTCTTTATGAAACTAGTGTAAGTTCTGCCGGGCAGGATGTGGATGAGGAAAGTGTACTACAAAGTGTAGTATCCGTACTGTACAGGTTCATTTCTCCTGCAATATTTGTGTTTGTTATTCTAATTTTACTATGGTATATAGTTGTGTCTATATTCCGGTGATAATTCATTGATGACAAAACATGTGAATGTAATAAACTATACGACATGGCTAAAGAAACCTTTATCTGGTCAGTATTTAAATGCGAAAATACATGAATGTTTACTGATGTTGCTCCTTAAAAGAAGTCAAAACAATTGAGATTGTTTGATTATTGGGATTAACAACGTGAATCTTTGCTTCGGGAGATGTTGCTATGGTCATATTTCTAATTTTAAACATACTCGCTTTCACCCGACCAATGTTTAAACTAAAAAGAGAGCTACTATACTGCATAGTTCTTTTTTCGAATGAATCTGACAATAAAGTAAAAATCATCCTTGATTTGCTCCTTTTTATCAATCTAAATACTTCTTCATTTCAAGATACCAACGATCAGATATAGGAGAGGCATTGCGGATAAATTGTCTGCCTCTCAACCGAGGATCAAAGGCTCGACCCGTCCATCTTTGGTCACGACCTTATTTTTCTCATTTGGCACCATATTGGAGCAGAACAAAATTTGGTTAAAATACGTTTCAAGATTTCTGTACAATCCGGCTTGAATTGCATATAACTAAAATATAGAAGTTACTGATTTAGCGTATATTTTGCTTATTGTTATTCACCCATGAACACAAAAAGATATTTTATTTCAGGTTAATAATGCTGTTTCTTTAAAATTGAGATGGTATTTAATTACGATGAATAGAAACGCATTTGATGGATGTAAAAACCATGAGATAATTTATCTTAATAATGGGTCCGCATCAATGCGATAGAAGAGTGACGCTTATGCATTTCTGTAAATACTTTGAAAGTGTTCAGTTTGTATTTTCGTTTTATAATGCAATTACTTCTAAACTAATGTGTATGTGCGTGCGTGCGCGCATGTGTGGTTGGCGCGCGGGTGTTTTAATGTAGTTTTCATTTGCAATTATTTCTAGAATATTTTATTGCTTTGTCTATGCATACCCATCTATACACCTGGAAATAAGTTAAGCACCCCCACACCCCGCATTTTGCCAATTTTGACATAACCACAACTGAAATTTTAAATTTTAATTGGGCAATTGCACGACTCGCCTGAAGTCAACCTGCAACAACCGGAACAAGGTCTGCTCAAAGAATCGCAAAATTGACCTCAAAATCGCATTAGACGCCTTACTGGCATTTTGAGGAAAAGGATTGACTGGTTTACGATTACTAGATTGGTATCACTTCTTATCACACTACTATTTCTCACCTCAATTAAGTCGGGCCTCTCTTGACAGTGCTTTCAATCACAATCAATTTTATATTTCCGAGTGTGCTTAACTTATTTCCATGTGTATATATTAACATGTAGCATCTTTAATACAACAAATTCTAAATTTTATGCAAAGCTGTGTGTTACAAGTGTTTCCTTTCTTTGTTGTATACATTATCTTTTTTAATGTTCAACCATCTGTTAGCTTCTCAATGTACAAATTTGACATACATGTATACAGATATATAAAACATAATCTAAAACGTAATTATGGGTTTGTTTGTAGTTTGTTTTTCTTCATTAAGTATTTATTCCTATAAACTTGTTCA
Source organism: Ruditapes philippinarum (assembly GCF_026571515.1). NCBI lineage: Eukaryota > Metazoa > Mollusca > Bivalvia > Venerida > Veneridae > Ruditapes > Ruditapes philippinarum. The sequence goes on from NW_026861032.1 coordinate 73,854, forward strand.
AACTTTTTTCAAATGTGTGTGACTGTGTTTTGTTTATATCTTCTTTTACTTCAATAACTTGTTAAAAATGATTGTTAATATGATAACTTATTGTTAAATGCCGTTTATGAATTTGCATTACAAACAATTTTGAACAGTTCATTTGAATTTAAGTGATTTCTGTAAAGTAAATAAAAAAAGGCAACCAACAGTGTAGAGACTAATACAACTGACCGGATGTGCAGTTCCAACAGGGTTAAGGGTTAAAAAAGGCAAAACAATTGAAGTTAGACAACATATTATAATTAAAATATGTATGTTAAACTTCTATACCCTTCTACATTTAAGATTGGAGTACATGCAATAATGTTAATTAAAAGTGATTTCTCATTACAGTTCAAATGATTAATATGAACTCTAATTTCTATATCAACTGTATAGCAAAAGTAAGAATGTAGTTACATACAGGAAGTCTTACATACAAAGAACAGAATTATTTGATTCTCTTAACCATTCGTGCAAAATGAAGTTTAAAAATTTATTCTAAAAGAAAATAAGGTTATTTAAAAAATATCTAGTGACGAAAACTGTTATAACAGTTTAGAAATATTGAAAATATTTTGTTGTTTTTAAAGTTGAATATGTTTAGATTTTATGTTCACAAACATATGTTTCAGTTTAATAAACGTATATGAATGGTTATACGTTGAAGCACCTTAAATCAAAATATGCATTGTGAACAAAATATGTCACATACTTTCTTACGACAAGAAACAAACTTTAATCCTTTACATTAACATAATTATAATAAAAAAATATTTGCTTTTCGAGTCAAGCTTTCAAAGTTGTTTTATGTCTTTTTATCTATTTATTTTCTTACTTAATAACATCCGTTGCCTTTTTGTTGTATTGCATATTTACATTTTGATTTTTAACAACAAACCATCACTATTATGTCAGTAACAAATATTAATTAACGTTCCACGCAAAGAAGTCAGAATATTCAAAGCACCACACAAAATTCCATGTAGAACAGTACGGATCTTTCAAGTGAATTTGGGGTGACAGTTTAGAAAGGCAATAAAATACATATCCATCCCACATTATTTGTTTGCTAGGTCACTTCTTTGACAAATAATTTATAGAAAAATAAAAACAACTGTCATACGATTTGAGTATTTCATTAAATGCCAATGTTTGTTTAAGCATTTTCATTCAATTCAGAAAAGTTGGCATCATAATACCACAGAATAATCCGCGTAGAAATCAATATAATAAGATTGACAGACAAAGATATTACCTTATCCAAAAATGATACTTTATAGCTAATTTTTAAATCATGTTAAATGTATTCGGGGAGTAATTGTAATGCTCAAGGGTAGCTATATACACTTTTGTTTCTTTGAAGTATTCCTAAATTCCCTGAAGTATAAGGTAAAATCTGAAAGTGTGTAATTTGTGTGTTGCGAACTTTATAATCATAAAAACTTAAATGTGATGTTTTCTGAGCCACACTTTAAAATGACATAGTTTAGATTCAATTATATTGTCAATATCAAGATGTATGACGTCATTATTTTAAAACCTCATAAATATTTCATTGTCTCTATTAGGTTATAAATTTGATACATTTGATTTAATAGTAAAGCTATCATTATTTATCAAAAAAAAATCTTAAATCTGTCCGCAAAGAATATATTTGATTTAGTAACGTTTTGTCATTCATTCAATGCAAAGGTTGCAAATATAATAAGTTTTCAAATATTTATGAACACATGGTTGTTCAACAGGATCTTTCAAAGTTGTTCAATATATATCGAGCCCGAACCTGGTAATAACCTGTAATAGTGGCTTATGAAGAAACTTTTACCTGATCCGCAAAGCGCGTAAACTCACGATTCCTGAGCCGAAAGGTAGTAACCTTAACCAATTGGCCACCACTTCCATTTCATTTATTATCTTATTTCGATATTTATTTATTGTATACTGCAGTTATATATAAAATATCAAAGAAATGGCAAAAACTACCATTCCGTGCGGGTTTTTTTATTATTCTGTGTTTCTTTTATTTTTTATTTATTTATTTTTTTGCAAAAGGGATAAATAAGGTAACGGTAAACACAGTTTAGCTGCCGTATGGATATACAGACATGTACTGGCCAATTCGAATCATATTTTGGGAAATTATCCCTTTTCCTGAACCTGCTCATTTATATTAAATTTTGACCTTTTACATTCATCATTTGCCTTTTTACAATGAGACATAAATTATATTATTTGATTAAATGAAGTCATGCGAGTGTTTTGTTGCGGCAGCGTTATATTATATGCATGCATATATATATGCTTGTTACACTCAATAGTCTTCTTCTTTCTAATTTTATTGATACATACTTTTCAATGCCTGAATCATGTTCAATGGGTTAATGTTTAATCATATTAATATCTTTCGCCCATCTTCAGAAATATTTAAAAAAAAAAACAAATTATTTGAAAACAAGAGGATTTTTCATAAAAATATTTTCTGTGGATGCTTCCAAAATCATGATTTTACCATTACTTGTCAAATTCTGAATTCTGCTTAAGCCGGTGCTAGAGGACGTGAATGGTTAATGAACATGCTCAATCAAACAGAGCCTGCAACCTGTTTACGTTCTTTGTCGATTATTTGGTGTCGTGGTCGGTAGGTTGCATTCAATACTACAGTCAATGAGCAGGTATATTCAATTTGTTTTGCAGAACGTTCTTTAAGGCTTTGATTTTAATTGTTTTTTTTCCTTTTGCAGATTCTGTGTAAAAAATCCATTTTAAATAAGTGAGCCTGATGTTATCTGGTTTAAGGCATACACGTTCTCTAAGCATCTTTACATTGTATGTCTTAAACATGACACTTTGAAGATACAATTTTCACCTGATAGACATAATCAGATTTAAAATTGTTAGTAAGAAAGAGGCGTTGTATAACTGATTTATTTGTTCATTGTGAATTTGTTCTTGACAGTATCTCAAGATTTTATTTTCATTTCATTGTGGCAAAGTCCGGTAAATACTTAAACTCTTCTGACCAGCATATGTTTCCTGAAATAATTCAAGCATTGTTTTTTTTTGTTTTTTTTGATTCTTTTAAGCTACTTTACTGGCGTATGAAAAAACGATGATACTGTTGTGATAATTGACGGATTCAAGTATAATGAAATGGTGTAACAATCTCTATGTTCATAAAGCGCAAGAATGAGACACCGAAACAATTTTTTTGGAGACTTTACTGGAATTGGTCTATAAATCCTTAAAATAAGTGTATGAATCAGTTTACGTATTGGATAACATCCACAAAAATGAGTAACTGCTTCTGTGATGACCAATAGATAAATAATAAAACTCTACAAAACAAATATAGCATATGTTTTAACAAAGCTTTTTTAATGGACATGTAATGCTTAAACATAGATTTTTGATTTCATATCTTATTAATAATACATGTCTCAATGCAATATAATAATTGTGATTGGACAAAAAAGGTGTAGTTTGAATAATTTTAGTTTTAATAAAGTCCTTAAAATTGTTATTCTACGAAAATTTTCTTAGAACATTTTACATATTAAATCATTTTAGTTTCAACAAAATGTATTTTAATTTGATTGTCTAGATAGCTCGAACTACACAAATTGTCGCACATATCATTACATTTGAAGATATTGCTTATTTTCTGCAAATACCAATGTAGATGTAAATTTATACACGCAGCAAAAAAAATACAATTGCGCTATTTATGTACTGGCATTTCAGTTAACGCTTAGTTTTGAATACCATACCGGTGCAGTTATCAATGCATGTTTAAAGAAGTTTGTGGAATATCGGCTACCTAATTATCGATATATCGTGCAACAAAAGATATATATAATATCATAACCTGTTCGTGATTTTATAGTATAAGGGTTGACACAGGATTAAACAATTTCAATTTTGAAGTGCAAAATTTCCAATCAATGAAATATCTAAAATCATTGTGCAGTATTAGCATGAATGGGACATTGAAACACATTATCTGGAGACTCACTGTATTATATTAGGTCTATAAATCCGCATAATAAAGATATAAACCAGTTCAAATGATGGATTTCAGCTATAAGTATAAAGAAATAAATCTAAAATCTTTCATTGGCAAAAATTCAAGGATACATCATGCAAACTAAAAATAAAATAAATCTGTTTTGAAAACATATCATAGCATTTTATGGCATATCCAGTCTAACTTATCACGTAACTTATACTAATGATCTTGCTATTTTAAATATATATTTGGATCAAACATTACCTTTTATGGAAAACATTCGTTTTGAAAAGCGTATGACTGAAGAATGTTTGTTACACATGTATTCATAAATATTTCACAAATATTCATCTCCTAAAAATATAATTGTATCTTTACAAAAAATTAATACTCCCATGTCATAAATTTGAGCACAATGGACCTAAAATATTTTTTGATCATTTCTTTCTCCCTTCTTCTATGCTGTTTTCTCTATTACCCTAGTTAACGTCATTTTTTGTCTTCTTGCAAAATCTTTTAACGGAAAATTATAGGATGCAAATATGCTTATCGTAAACAGTTTGAATTTTATCGATGTTTTATCACCCTTTCTTCACAAAACGGATTTTTATCAGGCCAGTTATGTAAAGCATGGCCCCGCCCCTTTGGTCACCTGATTAATATATAGAAGAAATTATTAGTTCTGTGTAAGATCGGACTATATTTCACCGATTGAGCACCAAAAAGTATATTTCACGAGTAGCATAGCCACGAGTGAAATATGAATGCTGGTGTTCACGAGGTGAAATATATTTCGATCTTACACTAAACTAAACAAATTGTCTTTTTTATATGCAAAGAAACGTTTAAAAAGGCATTTTAACCTAATACAACATGAACAGCGCGCGAAATCATTATACTCAATCATTTATAAACATTTACGACGTCAAGTTATTAAGTTGGTTTCCAGTACTGTGAACGCTGGTATTTTACTTAAACAACGTGAGGGGCTTAAATTCAAAACCGTGCCTTTATCAAATTGATAATTTCAAACAGTGAAAATATCAGTTTTATATTTCACGGATATATTTCTACTCGTATAAACCACCTAAACGCATGTAATAAAGTCTAATATAAGACATGTCTGATTAAGTGGAATTACAATCTACTACACCAGTTAAACAAAACATTTCCACAGGTAATATTAATTTGAAACTCTTTTTTAGAAATAATGTCCTTACAACAAAAATGTGTTTGAGGAGTGATATTATTATTTCATTTTTAGATTTGCAGAATCGCTTTGAACAAATATACTTCTTGTTTCATTATTTCTTTAAAAAGAAAGACAGATTCATTGATGTATGGAATCAGTCGCTATTCATATTTCTTTATCAAGTTATCCACGCTGATATTGCCTAAAGACAAGCAATAAATCATCAAGAATTGTGTAGACTGCAATGATGTATGGCAATATCTGGCTAATATATGGAAATGACAAACAGATATACTAGAATGCTTACGGAAGGAACAAATATTATATTTACACGTCTAAACACATCTGCGAATGTTCTAAATTCAAATGTTATCCTTGTCATTTAGAAATGTTGATTTCCTGTAAAGCCAATGCTATTGGGCGTGGACAGTAACTTTCATTCAACTATACCTTCTATAAACAAAATTAATCAAGTAGGGCCTTCAACAATTTTAGCAGGTGCCGGGTTTTTTCTTTCTTTCTTTATAGAGACTCTGTTCTCCTTATTATATTTTTGGATCATCAGTCAAGTACTAGAACTGTTTTTTGTATCATAGTTCGGAGACCTTTCTGTTGAAAATGTGTCTGGGTTAAATCGTATACATATACATGCACAGTGCGTTAACTGGAGTGCGGGTATTAGTTACCCGCACTCCAGAGCATGCCCATTGATTGGCTCATTTTTGCTAGGGTTTACATATTGTGACGGCAGAGAAAGGGAAAGCGACAGCAATGTCATATTCAGATGTTCGTTCATTGGTTCATTTTTGCCGGGGTTTCATATTGTGACAACAGGGAACGTGCTTTTATGTTTGACTATGATACAAAAGAGAAAGAACACCAAAACACTCGGCAATCTGATTTATACTCGGGGCTACGCCCCCTCGTACAAATCAGATAGCCTCGTGTTTCGGGGCTCTTTCTATTACTTCTATCATAGTTTGGAGACCTTTCTGTTGAAAATGTGTCAGGGTTAAATCGTATACATATACATGCACAGTGCGTTAACTGGAGTGCGGGTATTAGTTACCCGCACTCCAGAGCATGCCCATTGATTGGCTCATTTTTGCTGGGGTTTACATATTTTGACGGCAGAGAAAGGGAAAGCGACAGAAATGTCATATTCAGATGTTCGTTCATTGGTTCATTTTTGCGGGGTTTCATATTTTGACAACAGGGAACGTGCTTTTATGTTTGACTATGAAACAAAAGAGAAAGAACACCAAAACACTCGGCAATCTGATTTATACTCGGGGGCTACGCCCCCTCGTACAAATCAGATAGCCTCGTGTTTCGGTGCTCTTTCTATTACTTAATGGATGACGAAGCTACATCTGTGATATCAAGAACACCGTCAAATGTGTGTCAAAATCTAAATGTAAATAGGACGTACATGTATGTATGTACAAACAAAAAGAGGGCTGACTGTCTCTCATGATACTTTTTCAGACGCAGATGAATCCCTGATGAAAAAGTGTGAACTCAATAATCTAAACGACATGACAAGAAGGACATTTAGTTTGTCTAAATTTGGAATTATAGTCGCTATTCGTAATTTGTGTACAACCGTGGTTACTTACCGGGAAATACGGAGGATAGTCCTTAAAAGTTGAAATAACAGTTAAGTTTCATTAATGAATAGGACTAACAACGTGATATCTGCTTGGGAAGATGAAAAACCTTATATTCCTTTTGCCATGTTGATAGAATATTAAATATCAAGTAACAAATCACCTTGAATGAAAAGGAAAAGGTAACCCCCCCCCCTCCCAAAAAAAAAAAAAAAAAACATTTACATTAACATTTTCTGAAATCATTGTCTTATTATGTCATGTCTTCATAATGAAACCTTACACTAACTATTCAAAGTATTTAACATCATGTGACTTCGTTTCGTTTAAACATTTCAGGTAATGACTTTCAAATTCATTCAATGGTTATAGGACAAACATATATTGGACGAGTCTAAGGTATTTTCGTATTTTCGCCTTTTTGTCACGTTATATAAAAGGGAGGTGTCTCAATACAGGGTTTTGGGAATCGAGTCTTTCTTTTGCCTTAACCATTTTTCTTCTTCTGGCACAAGCATTGGTTTTTTCTTGGAAGTAAGAGTTGAGGAATAACATAATTCAACGAATACTTTTTTGCTCATTGTTATTCATTCATTAACACAAAGAGATATTTCTTTGCTTGTTATTAATACTGTTTCTTTAAAATTGACATGATGTCTGATTCAGATGACTGAAATTGCATTTGATGGATGAAAAAACCATGGGGTAATTCATCTTAATAATGGGTATGCATAAATGCGATAGAACATTGGCACTTGAGGAGCACGAGTGTGTAAATATTCTTAAACTTTCTCGTTTGTATTTTTATTTCTATAATGCAATAATTCGGAATTACTCTTAGAGACTGTTTGAATGTGCGTATATGTGTTTTAATATAGTTTTTTGCAGTTACTTCTAGAATAATAATTTTGATTTGTGTACATGTGTACCCTTTGAGTTATATTCGAATGTGTTGTATACAGTAAATTACGTATATGTATGTATTTACTTCTGAAAAAAACGTCAAAACAGTCATTATGTGACTGTTGGTTTGATTATTTCATTGTTGATTTCTTGCTGCTATTATTGTTTATTATTATTTCACTAAATCTTAAAACTGATGCTTTCTGAGTTACAGTTTTAAATGGCATCGATCGTTTAGATTGAATTATATTGTCAGTAACAAGATGTATGAGGTCATTGTTTTAAATCCTCATAAATATTTCATGTTTTAATTTGGTTATAAAACACATTTGCTTCAATTGTCAAGCTATCATTTTTTATTTCAAAGAACCTTAAACATCCTAAAAGAATTGATATTGTAAGTAAGTATTTTGTCACAAATCTAATGCCAACAAAGATTGCAAATATCATAGGTAACGTACAACAGCAATGAGTTGTCACAATCACACATTAAATTTTACTCGCATATATGACAAAACATTCGCTTTACTCGTGAATATAAACATGGCTCTTTTACTGTTTTTTATAAACACGTCGATATTTATAATTTCGTTCATTCACTATTTTCAATTTTATTCAAACGTTTAATTCCAGTAAGTTACCTCAAGACCTTTTGGACAATTATTTGAAACGCGCCCTCATCCGGAAAAAAAATTCTGTGATATTTTCTTCCCGCAAGAATCGCTTTATGCATAGGCTTCGTGTTGTTTTTGTTGCTTATGGTGATGATTTGTAGGTTTAAATTAGTAAGGCAATAGTCTTAACTACCATTTGCTGTTTTACCATTGAGGAGTTGCCTAATGTTTAAGTTGTCGCTATAGCTATTTGCCGGGTTAAGTGTAGGTGTTATAAGTGACTGGAGCAGATTGTGCATCGGAGAGTGTAGTGTAATAAACTTGTTAATTACTCTTAACCCTGTATTCATTTTAGAGAAAGTCTGAAATTTAGATATAATGTGGGAAACCGAAGTATGGAAATAAGTATCTGAGAATATTTCAAAACTTAGAAATCAGTTTACATTACTTGTAAAAGAATTGTTTGTTTTACATTTATTTATCGCAGCTAAGGACGAACTTAAAAAAAACATAAATAGTATGAGGTTCGTGCCATCACTTTAGTGTGGAAGGATGCTCATAAGGTTCATATTTTATTTAGGCTATTTTATCTCGTGTATCAAGTTAGCAACTTGTACAGTCATGTAAATTTGACATTGAATATAAAGGCTCATGTAACTTTTGCCGTGCAATTATCATTTTAGAGATCCAAAGGACGCATTTAAACCCTTCGCCCCCTGGGATCAATTAAAATCCGATGGAATTTCTGCAGATAATACACAAGAAAGGTACAAGTTCGAAATCCTTGCATTAAAATGTATGTCTGATTATAGACATTTGTGCATAGTCGTTTGAGTGAGTTTATCGCGCGCATGTGGCGTCATTAAAACTAACTCAGTTAAGTTATGAATATCCATCATCGTACCGGTGACGTTATAGTCGGTATTTTAAAGAAAAGTGTAAAATATTTGTTATTTAATTATCGAGCTATAAACGTTTGAATTTTTAAAGTACATGTATAATGTTCAATTTTTCAAGTGCAAAACGTTAAATCAATGAAATATCTGAAATAATTTATCATTGAGCAGTATTAGCATGAATGAGACATAGAAACACATTATCTTGAGACTCACTGTATTGTATTGGGTCCATAAATCTTCATAATAAAGATATAACCCAGTTAAATGATTGATATCATCTACAAAAAACACAAAACAAAACTGTTTTGGCGGAAACCATTTGATAAAGCATGCTAACTACAAATCAATTACATGTGTCTTGAGAACATAACGTAGAATTTTAAAAATAGTTTTGTCGTTCCGTTTTACATGTGCAGCTTAGTTTTCCAGATCAAGTATGATTTGTTTGTTTTATAATTGTGTTTCGTTTTATTTCATTTTGTATATGCAGTGTCGTTTTGGAATGTAATGCTCCCATTTATATGTGCTACTTAGCCGGTACGTGACTTGTTTAAAAAAGTTCCTCTATTCAAGTGCAAAACGTTGAATCAATAAAATGTCTGAAAATTTGATCATTGTATAGAAAGAAAAAGAGATCAGAAGTATCAAGTGTTGGTAATCGCGAGACCAAGAAGACATTTACTTGTGTAGGTTTGCAACACACGATATACTGATCTCGTTTATCTACTCTACTATTTTTAATAACTATTTAAGTGATATCTTATTTAGTCAGTTAAAACACGATGTCTAAAAAGTATTCACTACTTGTTAATTTGCATAACTAGTATTAATAGTCATTGATTTGCATAGTTCTGTGTAATCGAGACAGGCCCATCCGGAAACTGTCTTAAGTCTTTTTACGAAAGAATCGGCCTTTTTTTTCAACTTAATGAAGTGTCAAAAATTGCTTTTTAAGAAATGAAAATGCAGTTACTTACACCAGACGTGTTTCTGGGAAGCTGGCTCTGAAATACTGGATAATATAGCCCAATAACGTGATATTTTCTTTCCCGGAAGCCAAGCTTGATAAAATGCGTTGTTTTTGTTGTTCTTGCTGCTGCTTTGTTTTAAGGGTATAAAGCCTTATTGGACATCCGGTATTCAACATTCCATTCGGCTAGTCCTTAAAATAAAATTGCGCTTTTAGCTTTGTTGTAGCATAAAACACATGACTGAGACATATTAAACGGAGCCGATTGTTCACTGAAATGTCTCATAAACTTTTTTGTTATTGTGTTAACAACTCCCTTAACCTGTTATTTATGTTAGAATCTGTCTGAAATCTTGATATATTGTGTCTAGGCAATAAATTACCAACAGTTTGCTTCTTTTACATTGATTAAGTAGAATTATAGAAACACGTTTCGGTAACAAAAGTCTTACATAATTAAAGTTGACGTCAGAGTCGTTACGTTTTTCGATTGTCTTTTGCGTTTACCATAAGAGACGTGTTTCCTTATAAGCGCGAGTGCCGTCATTTCAACTCCCAGTTAGGTTTCTGAATACCCATTACTTTAGCGGTTTCGTTACAGATAAATAAATGGACATCTACAACATAAGAACTTCTCTATGACAGATGCATGTCTAAAATAAAAGTGCCTTATTACTGTATGGCACAGTATGGAAATTAATGTAATTGAGACATCGTACTGTGTTATATTGCGGGAATAAGATTTTTCTAAACAAAATATCGTGAATTTAAATTTCTGACCCTGCCGTCACGGACTCATGAATACGCGAAATAATTTGTAAATGAGGATTCTGCAAAATAAAGATCACGCAAATATAAAGTGATTTTGTATTGTTTTAAATCTAAAAAGATATTTTGATCGAAATCAACCATCACAATAATGTTTGTTAAGCATTCAAAAAATAGATGCCGTACTTACACAAATGTGTCATAATTGTTTGTTTACATCATAATGCTCGTGGTGAAAAATTCATTTTTTCACAATTGCAAATAGAATTACTGCTATTGTCTGACTTTTGTTAGTACTAACAGAAAAGTGTTTGAAGGTATGTCACAAATGTTAACCTTAGACTTGAGCCGAATACAATTGTTTTTCCATATCCTACATTTGAGCACTAATGGACCACATTCGTCTTTTTAAGATATATATTGATAAGATTCTTTTATCAAAGAAATTAACAAACGGACTAAAGGGATATTCCGTCATAAATCAAATTATTTAAGGACATGCATTCCGTCATGAATAAAAATCAAATCAAATATGAATTTCATTTTAATACCAGCCTGCAGTAAGCTTCAGTTTTAATGTTATATGTTATATCTAAACGAAGAGATGATTTTAAAGAAAATAAATCCATTAAGGAGCAGATCCGTAGTTCATTTGTAACACAATACGCAAGGTCGCAGGTTCAAACCTCCCGCTCGACTTCTAACAATACACAGTCTCACGGAAGAAACCTTAAACACAGAGATCCAATGAATCGGTGCTCTATGCTTTGTATGGATGAAAACTAGGGTCGCCACTAAAGCATGTCAACTTTTTTCTTGAAAATATAAATCAACTTACTCTACAGGGTGTCTCGCAAATATGGGCAACCCAAATGTAACAACCAGTGCAGAGGAATAAAGTATATATATATATATATATATATATATATATATATATATATATATACATACCTTCACTTACGGGGCCCATATATAAGACCGAGTTGAGTGGCATTATTTCATGCAGTCAGTTTTTATATACGCCACTATGTAGGCATAAAATGAACATTTCCATACAACAGAACTAAGGGTACTAAGTTATATATATCAAACTATATATTTGATTTTTACCATAGGTGAAAACATATTGACCAATAACAGAAAACCCCATTAAAAATATATACATTTGTGGGACATAAATCATTTACTACTAAAACCGGCCTACGGGCACTATGTTAGAAGGGTAGCCTACGCCCCCATACATCGTTTTAAACATGCCAGAGTTGCGAGGCCTTATGTATGCCCCACATTAAATATAAACCCACAAGTATGGTCTCAAATAGACCGATGCCCCGTAAATGGAGGAATGTGACTCTATATATATATATATATATATATATATATATATATATATATATATATATATATATATATATATATATATATATATATATATATATATATCGATGTTTGCTTTTGTAGAATATCTCTTTCTGTTTATTCAGGTTATAGATTTGAAAGTAAAGGAAGACCTCAGATGCCACTCCGTGTAATATTTCAGGAATAAACAGGTACCTGTGATAAACCACCGACATTCCGTAAGCTAGTTGGATAGTTTCCTCACAAGAACAAATCCAAGGTTCGTGACATAATCAAAATCACAGAAGTGAGGTGGAAATGGCTTGAATTCAACGGCCTTATAACCTGATTAACCTGTGCGTGCTCTGTCTTGTGCCCTGTCCTATTTTTCTTTAGGGTCCGCCTGGGCTCCTTGCCACTGGTTCTTGTTGCTTGGTCGTATGGGGGTTGCGTTCATTGAACGTCACCTTTCCTTTTGATCTTGTTTATCATATTTTAATAACTTGACAACAGACGCCCCGTTTTAAAGAATGCAGCGTTATTTAAATATTATTCTAAAAAATTGTTAATACCGCTTTCTATATGTTTTATATTGCAGGTCGAAAAAACATGTGAAAAGTCAAATACATCTAATAATTTAAAACTGTCTAATTTTCCTGCAATCTGATTTTGTAAAGATGGTTTCAGGTCATCATAAAATACATTATTTGAACAAGTATTCATAATCCGTACGTAATCGGACGTGTATGTCTTTGCTCAACCTTAGCTAACCAGTCAAATTAGTCTACAAATTCAGAAATTTGTACTTGCTTAGGAATTTACGATCGTAAAGCGAAATTATCATGTCAATGAACTGTTATTTATGATTGCCCAAAGAGGCACAAATAAAATCTAAATTATATTATTCAAAGAAAAAAATTGAAGTTAAGATTTACGACATTTCATATCGAAGTAAAGTAAAAGTGTCGAAAACAATGCTTTCATATATATTCCGATTGGAAAATAATGACACAAAAAGACAAAAAAAAATGCGAGATTCAAAATAGGCAGTGATTTTGTCCATATTTAGAATAAATAAGTATCATATACGTGTGAAAAATGAATTAGTTTTGTTTAATTACACTGTTCATATTTTGTAAACTTTCAGGGCCAATATGTTCCATATCAATCGGCCTTTGCAAACAAATGTATATGCGTCATATAAGGTATACAATATTAACAATACTTTCTGCGCAGCATCTATACACTTGTGCACTGATTATATTTCAACACTATAACATATCGTTATACGAGGATATTCTATAAATGAATTCCATGTGCAGTTATATGAAATAATAACTCTAAGGTGGTTGTGGCCAGGAACTTAAGTAATAGTCTGGTTATTCATTTGTAATTTTGGATACTGCTTTAGGTTCCTTTTTCTAGAGACTAACAAAGATTAATATTTTGTAGGATTAAATCATCTGACCAGAACGAAATTTTGTCTTGACCCGACTGCAATGCAATGTAGCGAAGGCTGTTTGTAGATTTTCAACAAGATTAGATGGAGAAAAATAAAACCTTAAGACTAGTATCATCAACGAATAAAATTATAAAAAATCAACAAGAACAATTGTCATGTTTGCTGCCCGAATTTTAACACTTTAACACTGCTATTTTAATCTTCTGAAAATTAACCTAACTGTTTTGCATACAGGATATCATCCTCAAAGTTTGATTAAAGATACATTGATAAATTTGAATTTAGTTATGTCTGGAGTTTCAGTGGGTTCATCTATTACAACAAATACTCTAAGATGTCCTCTACGTAGTTCAACACTATTAACCATTTTAGAAATAAAGTCAAATGGGATGTGCAGTTTTTTGCTTATAGTTTTCTATTGCCTTAAGAGTAATTTCAGTATTATTAAACTAAACTAATTTCAGTATCATTACTAGGCTCATGTTTCTTTTCAATATCTGATGAAAAAAAGAAACAAACGTCTTTAAGAGAAAATAGGCAAGCAATTATCCGTGTCATCAAAGCCCAAATGGTTTCCTCCATATGAACACATCTGCGAATGTTTCTAAATTCAAAATTTCACCATTACTATGACAAAATGTTGAATTCTGCTTAAGCAAATGCTGGGGGGGGGTGGGGGGGGGTGTACGGCACTTTCCATTTTTCAACTAACATGCTCAATGTGAGCCTCTATTTTGTTGTTTTGTGCGTTCTTTCAGGATTCATTATTTCTTTCTATGTTCACATTCACTTTAAACCTTAAAGCTTAAGGTATCTGAGAAAGAACCCACAAGAAACTATCTTGTTGATTAAAGGGCACGAGTACATGATACACAGAATAGAATATATATTCATGTAACAAACACTATAATGGACACAATAGTGGTGGATATATATGGACTGTAAATATATTTCCTATTATAGTAATGTAACCTTGAAGCTGGCTGCAAGACGTTCCACTGCGGGCAATGCCTATTGTCCTATTGAACATTCACACTTCACAAAAACTATATCCTAGTTTTATCTCTAGAACAGCCTACTTCTACAATGAGAAGAGAATTCTAAAAAAACACATTAATTTTGTTACTCTTTTGAGATATCTTTCAGATATGCATGAACCTATCCTCTATAATTCAAAGAATACGAAGGAAATGTGAAATGGAATTTGTTGTTAGCATGCAGGAAACTAATGTTTTCGTATGAATAATTTCGTGAGAAAGGTCGCAAGTAAATTAGTTTAAAATATTGAATATTTTCTATAATTATATTGTACTATTATTACTCGAATTCGTGAACGCTATCATAAAATGTTACGAGATATATTCAATATCATTTGTCACACAATACGGAATAATGTTATCGATTTGTGGATCTATTTGGAAGACAATTCTTAAATAAAATGTTTACCCTTTACTTTACTTCTTTACGACAGGTTAATCAAACTTTGTATTACACTTAGAAAGATTGTAGATCGGTAAGAAAATATATTGTCCTTGACAGAAAATACGGTACATTCTTGCATTTCTTACATAGAAAGCATTCATAATTATACAATAATACAAAATGGATGTTTTAAGATCATTGTATTAGGATTCCAAGGAGTATACTCTGAGAAATGTTTATATACTAATCACTATAGTAATGACATGTTAAAAATCTGGAAACAAAGTGATCCCTCGGAAGCATTAATCACAACAAAATAACATGAAAATTGCAGACTCGGTAATTATCTCTATTTGATTGAGTCTGTACAAGAGGGATAATGAATAAGTGCAACATCCCACATGCTCCCCTAGCACCGACTTAAGTCGTACTCAATTCACAACACTTGATTGTTCTGGCATTATTGACCCCGAAGAACCAGAAAAATATAACAACACTGAAGTGAGCTACGGGGAAACCTTTTACAGCTGCCACCTGCTGTCGTGAAGTATAAAACTTGGAAAAGGTGTGATCCCTCGGAAGCATTAATCACAACAAAATTAAATGAAAATTGCAGACTCGTTTGATTGAGTATGTACATTAGGGATAATGAATAGGTGCGAAGTCCCTCACGCCCCAAGCACCGGCTTTCAGCGTATTTAATTCTTAACATTTTATAGTGCTATGGGAAAATTCTGGAAACAAAGTGATCCCTCGGAAGCATTGATCACAACAAAATAACATAAGAATTGCAGACTCGGTTTGATTGAGTCTGTACATGAGTGATAATGAATTAGTTCAACATAACTCACGAGTGACACCCGCACGACCCAGTAACCCATCCTCGTCCTTTCTGTCTGCTCTGTAGGGTCCCTTCTATATATTTTAGTATAACTCATTAAAATACATTGTTAAACATTTTTCAACAGGCTCAGTCAAACCAAGCCTGCAACATTTTCAATTTTGCCGTGTTGGACTTTCTTCGGTGATTCTGTTTTTTTCTATTTTCCTGTAAAATTTACAGAGAAGAACTGAATAGTAGAAGGATTTTCATTAGTCATTTTAAAATTGCAAACTGAAGTCCGAAATTCCATTGGTCATTCTTAAATTAGTCTGATAATCTAAAGGGTATTTCTGAAAAGTATAAACGTCCAAATTATAAAATAATCTAAAGGAGCATCGGATATTTCTTGGATATTTGAGATCTGTGAACTTCCTCCCAATAAATATTTTACAATGCTTTAAAACTTTTCAATAATTATCTAGTGATCATGATTATCTTATTAAACATAAGAACTTACCGATTTATAAATGAAATTCTGAAATAGAAAGACGACCAATAGTTCACGTCCACGATCCCGGAAAAGCATGTGCATACCAAAAGACACCATGCAAGTTCAAGCCATTTCCCCGCGTCCGAGTATCTTTTTGAAGATATTTCGTGTTTAGAAATGAATGTGATTGCACTTTTATGTATTTTTAAAACTGTTTCTTTAAAGAATAGTTATTGAGAAAAATGAAAGAACCAATCACGTTATACTATATACAAGAGTAATTAGCCAACCATGTACGGCTTCTAGATCATTGCCCTGTCAATATATTAAAAAGGGTCACGTGGACCTCCATGCCCAACAAAGTAATTGTTATCGGGTCTTTACGATACAACAACCTAATTTTTGTGGGTGATTCACATAGTTATTCTTATTCGTTTTGGGGTATTGGTGGTCAGGCGCTCTTGGGATTGTTGACTAAAAATTACTGGCTGTTTGGTATCATTCTTTGTTGCCTTAAGTAGAAATCTCAACTTCACAAAGAAGTATGTTTATCGAGTTATGCATACAGAATTATAATCGGATTAATTTTGATATTAACGTCGAATGATAGGCTCTACCCATGACATAATAAGAATGATAGCATAAGAGAATTTCAAGTGAATTCATTTCTCCTGTAGGAAAGTAAAACAACAATTCATTGACATCATATTTTCACTTAACGACTGTAAATTTTCCATGCACGCACAAACTTATCCCGAATGTCTAGACTAATTTGACTGGTTAGCTAAAGTTCTGCAATAAATTTCAGATAAATTGTCAATGTTGTCGTCTAAATATGTACGATTGATAAAGAAATGTTAAAAAAAATGAGTGTATTTTACTATAATCTGGCACCATTGAGATGTGAACTATATTAGATAGTAATATCTGATTTGATGTATTTGCCTTGTCAAATTCTTTACCATCAAAAGTCAAGAAAGATATTTAGCTTGAGAAAGGCATGATTTATGTTTCTTTAGAATAATATATGAATGGATGGCGCATCAATTATATAAGCACCTTCAGTTATTTTTTCATTTTCAACCAGATGCAATCCAGTTGGTTATGTATGTGTTACAGGGTCATTTTTAGCATATTCCCCGTTATTAGTAATTTACTACTTCGCTACCTGTTCCTGTAACTTGATAATTGTTTCTGTACCGTTTGTACGGGTTTTATCGTTATTTTCTTGTCACGTTATCAGTCACGTGATCACTCTATTCTATGATGTCATGGTTGTTTGTGTACGCATAAAATTGTACTTGGGCGCGAGATAAGTGGGTTGTATTTCTCGATGTTTTTCATCTCTATTATCCTTGAGAGGTTGTTTGACTTATTTATTCAAGGTGTACTATCTCAGTAAGGTATAGTGCAATGGCTGAATTGATGTATTTATGTATTT